>NW_027514660.1:0-46612 GCF_048772815.1 Callospermophilus lateralis | reverse complement strand
TATATAGAGAGAACTGAGGGAAACGTAAATATAAAACTGCTACTGTAGACGAACGCTTCAACCATAGAAGAACAAAATTTGGTGAGCCAATTGGGATTTGTGTAGTGATCATTACCACCAAGTATCATCAAGATTGGGTGAAAAAAATATTTGCTTGTATTTCGGAAACTCGTTTTTTCTTAGAAGCTTGGCAACCCCTCTCAATGAAAGTGCTTTTCCACAGTCTGTGCCTAGGGCTACTTGAAGAGGAAACAAACCATAGCGACAAAACTGAGAACTCTTTTATTTGTCAAGGTTCAAAGAGCTATACAAACCATGTTGGATTTAGAGTTCCAAATTCATCATTCTATACAGGAGAGAACAGAGGGAAACCTAAATATAAAGACTGCTACTGTAGAAAAACGCTTCAACCTAGAAGAAAAAAATTTGGTGAGCCAAGTGGGATTTGTGAACTGATCATTACCACCACGATCATCAACATTGGGTGAAAAAATATTTGCTGGTATTTAGGAAAATCGTTATTTCTTAGAAGCTTGGCAACCCCTCTCAATGAAAGTGCTTTTCCACAGTCTTTGCTTAGGGCTACTTGAAGAGGAAACAAACCATAGAGACAAAACTGAGAACTCCTTTATTTTGTCAAGTTTCAAAGAGCTACTACAAACCATGTTGGATTTAGAGTTCCAAATTCATCTATCTATATGGGAGAGAACAGAGGGAAACCTAAATATAAAAAACTGCTACTGTAGACGAACGCTTCAACCTAGAAGAACAAAATTTGGTGAGCCAAGTGGGATTTGTGTACTGATCATTACCACAGAGTATCATCAAGATTATGTGAAAAAATATTTGCTGGTATTTCGGAAACTCGTTATTTCTTAGAAGCTTGGCAACCCCTCTCAATGAAAGTGCTTTCCACAGTCTGTGCCTAGGGCTACTTGAAGAGGAAACAAACCATAGAGACAAAACTGAGAACTCCGTTATTTTTTCAAGTCTCAAAGAGCTACTACAAACTATGTTGGATTTAGAGTTCCAAATTCATCTATCTATATATGAGATAACAGAGGGAAACCTAAATATAAAAACTGCTACTGTAGACGAACGCTTCAACCTAGAAGAACAAAATTTATTGAGCCAAGTGGGATTTGTGTACTGATCATTACCACCAAGTATCATCAAGATTGGGTGAAAAAATATTTGCTGGTATTTCGGAAACTCGTTATTTCTTAGAAGCTTGGCAACCCCTCTCAATGAAAGTGCTTTTCCACAGTCTGTGCCTAGGGATACTTGAAGAGGAAAGAAACCATAGCGACAAAACTGAGAACTCCTTTATTTTGTCAAGTTTCAAAGAGCTACTACAAACCATGTTGGATTTACAGTTCCAAATTCATCTTTCTATATAGGAGAGAACAGAGGGAAACCTAAATATAAAACTGCTACTGTAGACGAATGCTTCAACCTAGCAGAACAACATTTGGTGAGCCAAGTGGGATTTGTGTACTGATCATTACCACCACGTATCATCAAGATTGGGTGAAAAAATATTTGCTGGTATTTCGGAAACTCGTAATTTCTAAGAAGCTTATCAACCCCTCTCAATGAAATTGCTTTTCCACAGTCTGTGCCTAGGGCTACATGAAGAGGAAACAAACCATTGAGACAAAACTGAGAACTCCTTTATTTTGTCAAGTTTCAAAGGGCTACTACAAACCATGTTGGATTTAGAGTTCCAAATTCATCTATCTATATAGGTGAGAACAGAGGGTAACCTAAATATAAAAACTGCTACTGTAGACGAACGCTTCAACCTAGAATAACAAAATTTGGTGAGCCAAGTTGGAAATGTGTACTGATCATTACCTCCAAGTGTCATCAAGATTGGGTGAAAAAATATTTGCTGGTATTTCGGAAACTCGTAATTTCTTAGAAGCTTGGCAACCCCTCTCAATGAAAGTGCTTTTCCCCAGTCTGTGCCTAGGACTACTTGAAGAGGAAACAAACCATAGAGACAAAACTGAGAACTCCTTTATTTTGTCAAGTTTCAAAGAGCTACTACAAACCTTGTTGGATTTAGAGTTCCAAATTCATCTATCTATATATCAGAGAATCGAGGGAAACCTAAATATAAAAACTGCTACTGTAGACGAACGCTTCAAACTATAAGAACAAAATTTGGTGAGCCAAGTGGGATTTGTGTACTGATCATTACCACCAAGTATCATCCAGATTGGGTGAATAAATATTTGCTGGTATTTCGGAAACTCGTTTTTTCTTAGAAGCTTGGCAACCACTCTCAATGAAAGTGCTTTTCCACAGTGTGAGCCTAGGGCTACTTGAAGAGGAAACAAACCACAGAGACAAAACAGAGAACTCCCTTATTTTTTCAAGTTTCAAAGAGCTACTACAAACCATGTTGGATTTAGAGTTCCAAATTCATCTATCTATATATGAGAGAACAAAGAGAAAAATAAATATAAAAACTGCTACTGTAGACGAACGCTTCAACCTAGAAGAACAAAATTTGGTGAGCCAAGTAGGATTTGTGTACTGATCATTACCACCAAGTATCATCACGATTGGGTGAATAAATATTTGCTGGTATTTCGGAAACTCGTTATTTCTAAGAAGCTTGGCAACCCATCTCAATGAAAGTGCTTTTCCACAGTGTGTGCCTAGGGCTACTTGAAGAGAAAACAAACCATAGAGACAAAACTGAGAACTCCGTTATTTTGTCAAGTCTCAAATGGCTACTACAAACCATGTTGGATTTAATGTTCCAAATTCATCTATCTATATATGAGATAACAGAGGGAATCCTAAATATAAAAACTGCTACTGTAGACGAACGCTTCAACCTAGAAGAACAAAATTTGGTGAGCCAAGTGGGATTTGTGTACTGATCATTACCACCAAGTATCATCAAGATTGGGTGAAAAAATATTTGCTGGTATTTCGGAAACTCGTTTTTTCTTAGAAGCTTGGCAACCCCTCTCAATGAAAGTGCTTTTCCACAGTGTGTGCCTAGGGCTACTTGAAGAGGAAACAAACCATAGAGACAAAACTGAGAACTCCATTATTTTTTCAAGTTTCAAAGAGCTACTACAAACCATGTTGGATTTAGAGTTCCAAATTCATCTACCTATATAGGAGAGAACAGAGGGAAAAATAAATATAAAAACTGCTACTGTAGACGAACGCTTCAACCTAGAAGAACAAAATTTGGTGAGCCAAGTGGGATTTGTGTACTGATCATTACCACCAAATATCATCAAGATTGGGTGAAAAAATATTTGCTGGTATTTTGGAAACTCGTTATTTCTTAGAAGCTTGGCAACCCCTCTCAATGAAAGTGCTTTTCCACAGTCTGTGCCTAGGGCTACTTGAAGAGGAAACAAACCATAGAGACAAAACTGAGAACTCCTTTATTTTGTCAAGTTTCAAAGAGCTACTACAAACCATGTTGGATTTAGAGTTCCAAATTCATCTATCTATATATGAGAGAACAGAGTGAAACCTAAATATAAAAACTGCTACTGTAGATGATCGCTTCAGCCTAGAAGAACAAAATTTGGTTAGCCAAGTGGGATTTGTGTACTGATCATTACCACCAAGTATCATCAAGATTGGGTGAAAAAAATTTTGCTGGAATTTCGGAAACTCGTTATTTCTTAGAAGCTTGGCAACCCATCTCAATGAAAGTGCTTTTCCACAGTGTGTGCCTAGGGCTACTTGAAGAGGAAACAAACCACAGAGACAAAACAGAGAACTCCCTTATTTTTTCAAGTTTCAAAGAGCTACTACAAACCATGTTGGATTTAGAGTTCCAAATTCATCTATCTATATAGGAGAGAACAAAGAGAAAAATAAATATAAAAACTGCTACTGTAGATGAACGCTTCAACCTAGAATAACAAAATTTGGTGAGCCAAGTAGGATTTGTGTACTGATCATTACCACCAAGTATCATCAAGATTGGGTGAATAAATATTTGCTGGTATTTCGGAAACTCGTTTTTTCTTAGAAGCTTGGCAACCCCTCTCAATGAAAGTGCTTTTCCACAGTGTGTGCCTAGGGCTACTTGAAGAGGAAACAAACCATAGAGACAAAACTGAGAACTCCGTTATTTTGTCAAGTCTCAAAGAGCTACTACAAACCATGTTGGATTTAATGTTCCAAATTCATCTATCTATATATGAGATAAAAGAGGGAATCCTAAATATAAAAACTGCTACTGTAGACGAACGCTTCAACCTAGAAGAACAAAATTTGGTGAGCCAAGTTGGAAATGTGTACTGATCATTACCTCCAAGTATCATCAAGATTGGGTGAAAAAATATTTGCTGGTATTTCGGAAACTCGTTATTTCTTAGAAGCTTGGCAACCCCTCTCAATGAAAGTGCTTTTCCAAGGTCTGTGCCTAGGGCTACTTGAAGAGGAAACAAACCATAGAGACAAAACTGAGAACTCCTTTATTTTGTCAAGTTTCAAAGAGCTACTACAAACCATGTTGGATTTAGAGTTCCAAATTCATCTATCTATATATGAGAGAACAGAGTGAAACCTAAATATAAAAACTGCTACTGTAGACGAACGCTTCAACCTAGAAGAACAAAATTTTTTGAGCCAAGTGGGATTTGTGTACTGATCATTACCACCAAGTATCATCAAGATTGGTTGAAAAAATATTTGCTGGTATTTCGGATACTCGTTATTTCTTAGAAGCTTGGCAACCCCTCTCAATGAAAGTGCTTTTCCACAGTCTGTGCCTAGGGCTACTTGAAGAGGAAACAAACCATAGCGACAAAACTGAGAACTCCTTTATTTTGTCAAGGTTCAAAGAGCTACTACAAACCATGTTGGATTTAGAGTTCCAAATTCATCTTTCTATACAGGAGAGAACAGAGGGAAACCTAAATATAAAGAGTGCTACTGTAGAAAAACGCTTCAACCTAGAAGAACAAAATTTGGTGAGCCAAGTCGGATTTGTGTACTGATCATTACCACCAAGTATCATCAAGATTGGGTGAAAAAATATTTGCTAGTATTTCGGAAACTCGTTATTTCTTAGAAGCTTGGCAACCCCTCTCAATGAAAGTGCTTTCCACAGTCTGTGCCTAGGGCTACTTGAAGAGGATACAAACCATAGAGACAAAACTGAGAACTCCTTTATTTTGTCAAGTTTCAAAGGGCTACTACAAACCATGTTGGATTTAGAGTTCCAAATTCATCTTTCTATATAGGAGAGAACTGAGGGAAACGTAAATATAAAACTGCTACTGTAGACGAACGCTTCAACCTAGAAGAACAAAATTTGGTGAGCCAATTGGGATTTGTGTAGTGATCATTACCACCAAGTATCATCAAGATTGGGTGAAAAAATATTTGCTTGTATTTCGGAAACTCGTTTTTTCTTAGAAGCTTGGCAACCCCTCTCAATGAAAGTGCTTTTCCACAGTCTGTGCCTAGGGCTACTTGAAGAGGAAACAAACCATAGCGACAAAACTGAGAACTCCTTTATTTTGTCAAGGTTCAAAGAGCTATACAAACCATGTTGGATTTAGAGTTCCAAATTCATCATTCTATACAGGAGAGAACAGAGGGAAACCTAAATATAAAGACTGCTACTGTAGAAAAACGCTTCAACCTAGAAGAAAAAAATTTGGTGAGCCAAGTGGGATTTGTGAACTGATCATTACCACCACGTATCATCAACATTGGGTGAAAAAATATTTGCTGGTATTTAGGAAAATCGTTATTTCTTAGAAGCTTGGCAACCCCTCTCAATGAAAGTGCTTTTCCACAGTCTTTGCTTAGGGCTACTTGAAGAGGAAACAAACCATAGAGACAAAACTGAGAACTCCTTTATTTTGTCAAGTTTCAAAGAGCTACTACAAACCATGTTGGATTTAGAGTTCCAAATTCATCTATCTATATGGGAGAGAACAGAGGGAAACCTAAATATAAAAAACTGCTACTGTAGACGAACGCTTCAACCTAGAAGAACAAAATTTGGTGAGCCAAGTGGGATTTGTGTACTGATCATTACCACAGAGTATCATCAAGATTATGTGAAAAAATATTTGCTGGTATTTCGGAAACTCGTTATTTCTTAGAAGCTTGGCAACCCCTCTCAATGAAAGTGCTTTCCACAGTCTGTGCCTAGGGCTACTTGAAGAGGAAACAAACCATAGAGACAAAACTGAGAACTCCGTTATTTTTTCAAGTCTCAAAGAGCTACTACAAACTATGTTGGATTTAGAGTTCCAAATTCATCTATCTATATATGAGATAACAGAGGGAAACCTAAATATAAAAACTGCTACTGTAGACGAACGCTTCAACCTAGAAGAACAAAATTTATTGAGCCAAGTGGGATTTGTGTACTGATCATTACCACCAAGTATCATCAAGATTGGGTGAAAAAATATTTGCTGGTATTTCGGAAACTCGTTATTTCTTAGAAGCTTGGCAACCCCTCTCAATGAAAGTGCTTTTCCACAGTCTGTGCCTAGGGATACTTGAAGAGGAAAGAAACCATAGCGACAAAACTGAGAACTCCTTTATTTTGTCAAGTTTCAAAGAGCTACTACAAACCATGTTGGATTTACAGTTCCAAATTCATCTTTCTATATAGGAGAGAACAGAGGGAAACCTAAATATAAAACTGCTACTGTAGACGAATGCTTCAACCTAGCAGAACAACATTTGGTGAGCCAAGTGGGATTTGTGTACTGATCATTACCACCACGTATCATCAAGATTGGGTGAAAAAATATTTGCTGGTATTTCGGAAACTCGTAATTTCTAAGAAGCTTATCAACCCCTCTCAATGAAATTGCTTTTCCACAGTCTGTGCCTAGGGCTACATGAAGAGGAAACAAACCATTGAGACAAAACTGAGAACTCCTTTATTTTGTCAAGTTTCAAAGGGCTACTACAAACCATGTTGGATTTAGAGTTCCAAATTCATCTATCTATATAGGTGAGAACAGAGGGTAACCTAAATATAAAAACTGCTACTGTAGACGAACGCTTCAACCTAGAATAACAAAATTTGGTGAGCCAAGTTGGAAATGTGTACTGATCATTACCTCCAAGTATCATCAAGATTGGGTGAAAAAATATTTGCTGGTATTTCGGAAACTCGTTATTTCTTAGAAGCTTGGCAACCCCTTTCAATGAAAGTGCTTTTCCACAGTGTGTGCCTAGGGCTAATTGAAGGGGAAACAAACCATAGAGACAAAACTGAGAACTCCTTTATTTTGTCAAGTCTCAAAGAGCTACTACAAACCATGTGGGATTTAGAGTTTCAAATTCATCTATCTATATATGAGATAACAGAGGGAAACCTAAATATAAAAACTGCTACTGTAGACGAACGCTTCAACCTAGAAGATCAAAATTTGGTGAGTTAAGTGGGATTTGTGTACTGATCATTACCACCACGTATCATCAAGATTGGGTGAAAAAATATTTGCTGGTATTTCGGAAACTAGTTTTTTCTTAGAAGCTTGGCAACCCCTCTCAATGAAAGTACTTTTCCACAGTGTGTGCCTAGGGCTACTTGAAGAGGAAACAAACCATAGAGACAAAACTGAGAACTCCGTTATTTTTTCAAGTCTCAAAGAGCTACTACAAACCATGTTGGATTTAGAGTTCCAAATTCATCTCTCTATATTGGAGAGAACAGAGGGAAACCTAAATATAAAAACTGCTACTGTAGACGAACGCTTCAACCTAGAAGAACAAAATTTGGTGAGCCAAGTGGGATTTGTGTACTGATCGTTACCACCAAGTATCATCAAGATTGGGTGAAAAAATATTTGCTGGTATTTCGGAAAGTCGTTATTTCTTAGAAGCTTGCCAACCCATCTCAATGAAAGTGCATTTCCACAGTGTGTGCCTAGGGCTACTGGAAGAGGAAACAAACCAGAGAGACAAAACTGAGAACTCCTTTATTTTGTCAAGTCTCAAAGAGCTACTACAAACCATGTTGGATTTAGAGTTCCAAATTCATCTATCTATATATGAGATAACAGAGGGAAACCTAAATATAAAAACTGCTACTGTAGACGAACGCTTCAACCTAGAAGAACAAAATTTGGTGAGCCAAGTGGGATTTGTGTACTGATCATTACCACCAAGCATAATCAAGATTCGGTGAAAAAATATTTGCTGGTATTTCAGAAACTCGTAATTTCTTAGAAGCTTGGCAACCCCTCTCAATGAAAGTGCTTTTCCACAGTCTGTGCCTAGGGCTACATGAAGAGGAATCAAACCATAGAGACAAAACTGAGAACTCCTTTATTTTGTCAAGTTTCAAAGAGCTACTACAAACCATGTTGGATTTAGAGTTCCAAATTCATCTATCTATATAGGAGAGAACAGAGGGTAACCTAAATATAAAAACTGCTACTGTAGACGAACGCTACAACCTAGAAGAACAAAATTTGGTGAGCCAAGTGGGATTTGTGTACTGATCATTACCACCACGTATCATCAAGATTGGGTGAAAAAATATTTGCTGGTATTTCAGAAACTAGTTTTTTTCTTAGAAGCTTGGCAACCCCTCTCAATGAAAGTGCTTTTCCACAGTCTGTGCCTAGGGCTACTTGAAGAGGAAACAAACCATAGAGACAAAACTGAGAACTCCGTTATTTTTTCAAGTCTCAAAGAGCTACTACAAACCATGTTGGATTTAGAGTTCCAAATTCATCTATCTATATATCAGAGAATCGAGGGAAACCTAAATATAAAAACTGGTACTGTAGACGAACGCTTCAACCTAGAAGAACAAAATTTGGTGAGCCAAGTGGGATTTGTGTACTGATCATTACCACCAAGTATCATCAAGATTGGGTGAATAAATATTTGCAGGTATTTCGAAAACTCGTTATTTCTTAGAAGCTTGGCAACCCATCTCAATGAAAGTGCTTTTCCACAGTGTGTGCCTAGGGCTACTTGAAGAGGAAACAAACCATAGAGACAAAACTGAGAACTCCTTTATTTTGTCAAGTCTCAAAGAGCTACTACAAACCATGTTGGATTTAGAGTTCCAAATTCATCTATCTATATATGAGATAACAGAGGGAAACCTAAATATAAAAACTGCTACTGTAGACGAACGCTTCAACCTAGAAGAACAAAATTTGGTGAGCCAAGTGGGATTTGTGTACTGATAATTAGCACCAAGTATCATCAAGATTGGGTGAAAAAATATTTGCTGGTGTTTCGGAAACTCGTTATTTCTTAGAAGCTTGGCAACCCCTCTCAATGAAAGTGCTTTTCCACAGTCTGTGCCTAGGGTTACTTGAAGAGGAAACAAACCATAGAGACAAAACTTTATTTTGTCAAGTTTCAAAGAGCTACTACAAACCATGTTGGATTTAGAGTTCCAAATTCATCTATCTATATGGGAGAGAACAGAGGGAAACCTAAATATAAAAACTGCTACTGTAGACGAACGCTTCAACCTAGAAGATCAAAATTTGGAGAGCCAAGTGGGATTTGTGTACTGATAATTACCACCACGTATCATCAAGATTGGGTGAAAAAATATTTGCTAGTATTTCGGAAAATCGTTATTTCTTAGAAGCTTGGCAACCCCTCTCAATGAAAGTGCTTTTCCACAGTCTGTGCCTAGGGCTACTTGGAAGAGGAAACAAACCATAGCGACAAAACTGAGAACTCCTCTATTTTGTCAAGTTTCAAAGAGCTACTACAAACCATGTTGGATTTTAGAGTTCCAAATTCATCTTTCTATATAGGAGAGAAGAGAGGGAAACCTAAGTATAAAAACTGCTACTCTAGACGAACGCTTCAACCTACCTGAACAAAATTTGGTGAGCCAAGTGGGATTTTTGTACTCATCATTAGCACCAAGTATTCATGAAGATTGGGTGAAAAAATATTTGCTGGTATTTCGGAAACTCGTTATTTCTTAGAAGCTTGGCAACCCTTCTCAATGAAAGTGCTTTTCCACAGTCTGTGCCTAGGGCTAGTTGAAGAGGAAACAAACCATAGAGACAAAACTGAGAACTCCTTTATTTTGTCAAGTTTCAAGGAGCTACTACAAACCATGTTGGAGTTAGAGTTCCAAATTCATCTATCTATATGGAAGAGAACAGAGGGAAACCTAAATATAAAAACTGCTACTGTAGACGAACGCTTCAACATAGAAGAACAAAATTTGGTGAGCCAAGTGGGATTTGTGTACTGATCATTACCACCAAGTATCATCAAGATTGGGTGAAAAAATATTTGCTGGTATTTCGGAGAACTCGTTATTTCTTAGAAGCTTGGCAACCCCTCTCAATGAAAGTGCTTTCCACAGTCTGTGCCTAGGGCTACTTGAAAAGGAAAAAAAAACCATAGAGACAAAACTGAGAACTCCTTTATTTTGTCAAGTTTCAAAGAGCTACTACAAACCATGTAGGATTTAGAGTTCCAAATTCATCTATCTATATATCTGAGAATCGAGGTAAACCTAAATATAAAAACTGCTACTGTAGACGAACGCTTCAACCTAGGAGAACAAAATTTGGTGAGCCAAGTGGGATTTGTGTACTGATCATTACCACCAAGTATCATCAAGTTTGGGTGAATAAATATTTGCTGGTATTTCGGAAACTCGTTATTTCTTAGAAGCTTGGCAACCCATCTCAATGAAAGTGCTTTTCCACAGTGTGTGCCTAGGGCTACTTGAAGAGGAAACAAACCATAGAGACAAAACTGAGAACTCCTTTATTTTGTCAAGTTATCAAAGAGCTACAACAAACCATGTTGGATTTAGAGTTCCAAATTCATCTGTCTATATAGGAGAGAACAGAGTGTAAGCTAAATATAAAAACTGCTACTGTAGACGAACGCTTCAACCTAGAATAACAAAATTTGGTGAGCCAAGTTGGAAATGTGTACTGATCTTTACCTCCAAGTATCATCAAGATTGGGTGAAAAATATTTGCTGGTATTTCGGAAACTCGTTATTTCTTAGAAGCTTGGCAACCCCTCTCAATGTAAGTGCTTTTCCAAGGTCTGTGCCTAGGGCTACTTGAAGAGGAAACAAACCATAGCGACAAAACTGAGAACTCCTTTATTTTGTCAAGTTTCAAAGAGCTACTACAAACCATGTTGGATTTAGAGTTCCAAATTCATCTATCTATATAGAGAGAACAGAGTGAAACCTAAATATAAAAACTGGTACTGTAGACGAACGCTTCAACCTAGAAGAACAAATTTTTTGAGCCAAGTGGGATTTGTGTACTGATCATTACCACCAAGTATCATCAAGATTGGGTGAAAAAATATTTGCTGGTATTTCAGAACTCGTTATTTCTTAGAGCTTGGCAACCCCTCTCAATGAAAGTGCTTTTCCACAGTCTGTGCCTAGGGCTACTGAAAGGAAACAAACCATAGCGACAAAACTGAGAACTCCTTTATTTTTTCAAGTTTCAAAGAGCTAGTACAAACCATGTTGGATTTAGAGTTCCAAATTCATCTTTCTATACAGGAGAGAACAGAGGGAAACCTAAATATAAAGACTGCTACTGTACACGAACGCTTCACCTAGAAGAACAAAATTGGTGAGCCAAGTGGGATTTGTGTACTGATCATTACCAACAAGTATCATCAAGATTGGGTGAAAAAATATTTTCTGGTATTTCGGAAACTCGTTATTTCTTAGAAGCTTGGCAACCCCGCTCAATGAAAGTGCTTCCACAGCCTGTGCCTAGGGCTACTTGAAGAGGAAACAAACCATAGAGACAAAACTGAGAACTTTTTTATTTTGTCAAGTTTCAAAGAGCTACTACAAACCATGTTGGATTTACAGTTCCAAATTCATCTATCTACATATGAGATAACACATTGAACCTAAATATAAAAACTGCTACTGGAGACGAACGCTTCAACCTAGAAGAACAAAATTTGGTGAGCCAAGTGGGATTTGTGTACTGATCATTACCACCACGTATCATCAAGATTGGGTGAAAAAATATTTGCTGGTATTTCGGAAACTCGTTTTTTCTTAGAAGCTTGGCAACCCCTCTCAATTAAAGTGCTTTTCCACAGTGTGTGCCTAGGGCTACTTGAAGAGGAAACAAACCATAGAGACAAAACTGAGAACTCCATATTTTTTCAAGTCTCAAAGAGCTACTACAAACCATGTTGGATTTAGAGTTCCAAATTCATCTATCTATATATGAGATAACAGAGGGAAACCTAAATATAAAAACTGCTACTGTAGACGAAAGCTTCAACCTAGAAGAACAAAATTTGGTGAGCCAAGTGGGATTTGTGTACTGATCATTACCACGAAGTATCATCAAGATTGGGTGAAAAAATATTTGCTGGTATTTCGGAAACTCGTAAATTCTTAGAAGCTTGGCAACCCCTCTCAATGAAAGTGCTTTTCCACAGTCTGTGCCTATGGCTACATGAGAGGAAACAAACCATAGAGACAAAACTGAGAACTCCTTTATTTTTTCAATTTTCAAAGAGCTACTACAAACCATGTTGGATTTAGAGTTCCTAATTTATCTTCCTATATATCAGAGAATCGAGGGAAACCTAAATATATAAAAACTGCTACTGTAGACGAACGCTTCAACATAGAAGAACATAATTTGGTGAGCCAAGTGGGATTTGTGTACTGATCATTACCACCAAGTATCATCAAGATTGGGTGAATAAATATTTGCTAGTATTTCGGAAACTCGTTATTTCTTAGAAGCTTGGCAACCCATCTCAATGAAAGTGCTTTTCCACAGTGTGTGCCTAGGGCTACTTGAAGAGGAAACAAACCATAGAGACAAAACTGAGAACTCCTTTATTTTGTCAAGTCTCAAAGAGCTACTACAAACCATGTTGGATTTAGAGTTCCAAATTCATCTGTCTATATGGGAGAGAACATAGGGAAACCTAAATATAAAAACTGCTACTGTAGACGAACGCTTCAACCTAGAAGAACAAAATTTGGAGAGCCAAGTGGGATTTGTGTACTGATCATTACCACCACGTATCATCAAGATTGGGTGAAAAAATATTTGCTGGTATTTCGGAAACTCGTTATTTCTTAGAAGCTTGGCAACCCCTCTCAATGAAAGTGCTTTTCCACAGTCTGTGCCTAGGGCTACTTGAAGAGGAAACAAACCATATCGACAAAACTGAGAACTTCTTTATTTGTCAAGTTTCAAAGAGCTACTACAAACCATGTTGGATTTAGAGTTCCAAATTCATCTGTCTATATAGGAGAGAACAGAGGGAAACCTAAGTATAAAAACTGCTACTGTAGACGAACGCTTCAACCTAGAAAAACAAAAATTTGGTGAGCCAAGTGGGATTTGTGTACTGATCATTAGCACCAAGTATCATCAAGATTGGGTGAAAAAATATTTGCTGGTATTTCGGAAACTCGTTATTTCTTAGAAGCTTGGCAACCCCTCTCAATGAAAGTGCTTTTCCACAGTCTGTGCCTAGGGCTATCTTGAAGAGGAATCAAACCATAGAGACAAAACTGAGAACTTCTTTATTTTGTCAAGTTTCAAAGAGCTACTACAAACCATGTTGGATTTAGAGTTCCAAATTCATCTATCTATATGGGAGAGAACAGAGGGAAACCTAAATATAAAAACGGCTACTGTAGACGAACGCTTCAACCTAGAAGAACAAAATTTAGTGAGCCCTGTGGGATTTGTGTACTGATCATTACCACCAAGTATCATCAAGATTCGGTGAAAAAATATTTGCTGGTATTTCTGAAACTCGTAATTTCTAAGAAGCTTGGCAACCCCTCTCAATGAAAGTGCTTTTCCACAGTCTGTGCCTAGGGCTACATGAAGAGGAAACAAACCATTGAGACAAAATTAGAACTCCTTTTATTTTGTCAAGTTACAAAGAGCTACTACAAACCATGTTGGATTTAGAGTTCCAAATTTATCTATCTATATAGGAGAGAACAGAGTGTAACCTAAATATAAAAACTGCTACTGTAGACGAACACTTCAGCCTAGAATAACAAAATTTGGTGAGCCAAGTTGGAAATGTGTACTGATCATTACCTCCAAGTATCATCAAGATTGGGTGAAAAAATATTTGCTGGTATTTCGGAACTCGTTATTTCTTAGAAGCTTGGCAAACCCTCTCAATGAAAGTGCTTTTCCACAGTGTGTGCCTAGGGCTACTTGAAGAGGAAAGAAACCATAGAGACAAAACTGAGAACTCCTTTATTTTGTCAAGTCTCAAAGAGCTACTACAAACCATGTTGGATTTAGAGTTCCAAATTCTTCTATCTATATATCAGAGAATCGAGGGAAACCTAAATATAAAAAGTGCTACTGTAGACGAACGCTTCAACCTAGAAGAACAAAATTTGGTGAGCCAAGTGGGATTTGTGTACTGATCATTACCACCAAGTATCATTAAGATTGGGTGAATAAATATTTGCTGGGTATTTCGGAAACTCGTTATTTCTTAGAAGCTTGGCAACCCATCTCAATGAAAGTGCTTTTCCACAGTGTGTGCTAGGACTACTTGAAGAGGAAACAAACCATAGAGACAAAACTGAGAACTCCTTTGTTTTGTCAAGTCTCAAAGAGCTACTACAAACCATGTTGGATTTAGAGTTCCAAATTCATCTATCTATATATGAGATAACAGAGGGAAACCTAAATATAAAAACTGCTACTGTAGACGAACGCTTCAACCTAGAATAACAAAATTTGGTGAGCCAAGTTGGAAATGTGTGTACTGATCATTACCTCCAAGTATCATCAAGATCGGGTGAAAAAATATTTGCTGGTATTTCGGAAACTCGTTATTTCTTAGAAGCTTGGCAACCCCTCTCAATGAAAGTGCTTTTCCAAGGTCTGTGCCTAGGGCTACTTGAAGAGGAAAACGAACCATAGAGACAAAACTGAGAACTCCTTTATTTTGTCAAGTTTCAAAGAGCTACTACAAACCATGTTGGATTTAGAGTTCCAAATTCATCTATCTATATATGAGAGAACAGAGTGAAACCTAAATATAAAAACTGCTACTGTAGACGAACGCTTCAACCTAGAAGAACAAAATTTTTTGAGCCAAGTGGGATTTGTGTACTGATCATTACCACCAAGTATCATCAAGATTGGGTGAAAAAATATTTGCTGGTATTTCGGAACCTCGTTATTTCTTAGAAGCTTGGCAACCCCTCTCAATGAAAGTGCTTTTCCACAGTCTGTGCCTAGGGCTACTGAAGACGAAACAAACCACAGCGGCAAAACTGAGAACTCCTTTATTTTGTCAAGTTTCAAAGAGCTACTACAAACCATGTTGGATTTAGAGTTCCAAATTCATCTTTCTATACAGGAGAGAACAGAGGGAAACCTAAGTAGAAAAACTGCTACTCTAGACGAACGCTTCAACCTAGATGAACAAAATTTGGTGAGCCAAGTGGGATTTGTGTACTCATCATTAGCACCAAGTATCATCAAGTTTGGGTGAAAAAATATTTGCTGGTATTTCGGAAACTCGTTATTTCTTAGAAGCTTGGCAAACCCTCTCAATGAAAGTGCTTTTCCACAGTCTGTGCCAATGGCTAGTTGAAAAGGAAACAAACCATAGAGACAAAACTGAGACCTCCTTTATTTTGTCAAGTTTCAAAGAGCTACTACAAACCATGTTGGATTTAGAGTTCCAAATTCATCTATCTATATGGGAGAGAACAGAGGGAAACCTAAATATAAAAACTGCTACTGTAGACGAACGCTTCAACCTAGAAGAACAAAATTTGGTGAGCCAAGTGGGATTTGTGTACTGATCATTACCACCACGTATCATCAAGATTGGGTGAAAAAATATTTGCTGGTAATTCGGAAACTCGTTATTCTTAGAAGCTTGGCAACCCCTCTCAATGAAAGTGCTTTCCACAGTCTGTGCCTAGGGCTACTTGAAAAGGAAAAAAACCATAGAGACAAAACTGAGAACTCCTTTATTTTGTCAAGTTTCAAAGAGCTACTACAAACCCTGTAGGATTTAGAGTTCCAAATTCATCTATCTATATATCTGAGAATCGAGGGAAACCTAAATATAAAAACTGCTACTGTAGACGAACGCTTCAACCTAGAAGAACAAAATTTGGTGAACCAAGTGGGATTTGTGTACTGATCATTACCACCAAGTATCATCAAGTTTGGGTGAATAAATATTTGCTGGTATTTCGGAAACTCGTTATTTCTTAGAAGCTTGGCAACCCATCTCAATGAAAGTGCTTTTCCACAGTGTGTGCCTAGGGCTACTTGAAGAGGAACAAACCATAGAGACAAAACTGAGAACTCCTTTATTTTGTCAAGTTTCAAAGAGCTACAACAAACCATGTTGGATTTAGAGTTCCAAATTCATCTATCTATATGGGAGAGAACAGAGGGAAACCTAAATATAAAAACTGCTACTGTAGACGAACGCTTCAACCTAGAAGATCAAAATTTGGAGAGCCAAGTTGGAAATGTGTACTGATAATTACCACCACGTATCATCAAGATTGGGTGAAAAAATATTTGCTGGTATTTCGGAAACTCGTTATTTCTTAGAAGCTTGGCAACCCCTCTCAAATGAAAGTGCTTTTCCACAGTCTGTGCCTAGGGCTACTTGAAGAGGAAACAAACCATAGCGACAAAACTGAGAACTCCTCTATTTTGTCAAGTTTCAAAGAGCTACTACAAACCATGTTGGATTTAGAGTTCCAAATTCATCTTTCTATATAGGAGAAAACAGAGGGAAACCTAAGTATAAAAACTGCTACTCTAGACGAACGCTTCAACCTACCTGAACAAAATTTGGGTGAGCCAAGTGGGATTTTTGTACTCATCATTAGCACCAAGTATCATGAAGATTGGGTGAAAAAATATTTGCTGGTATTTCGGAAACTCGTTATTTCTTAGAAGCTTGGCAACCCTTCTCAATGAAAGTGCTTTTCCACAGTCTGTGCCTAGGGCTAGTTGAAGAGGAAACAAACCATAGAGACAAAACTGAGATCTCCTTTATTTTGTCAAGTTTCAAGGAGCTACTACAAACCATGTTGGATTTAGAGTTCCAAATTCATCTATCTATATGGAAGAGAACAGAGGGAAACCTAAATATAAAAACTGCTACTGTAGACGAACGCTTCAACATAGAAGAACAAATTTGGTGAGCCAAGTGGGATTTGTGTACTGATCATTACCACCAAGTATCATCAAGATTGGGTGAAAAAATATTTGCTGGTATTTCGGAAACTCGTTATTTCTTAGAAGCTTGGCAACCCCTCTCAATGAAAGTGCTTTCCACAGTCTGTGCCTAGGGCTACTTGAAAAGGAAAATAACCATAGAGACAAAACTGAGAACTCCTTTATTTTGTCAAGTTTCAAAGAGCTACTACAAACCATGTAGGATTTAGAGTTCCAAATTCATCTATCTATATATCTGAGAATCGAGGGAAACCTAAATATAAAAACTGCTACTGTAGACGAACGCTTCAACCTAGAAGAACAAAATTTGGTGAGCCAAGTGGGATTTGTGTACTGATTCATTACCACCAAGCATCATCAAGTTTGGGTGAATAAATATTTGCTGGTATTTCGGAAACTCGTTATTTCTTAGAAGCTTGGCAACCCATCTCAATGAAAGTGCTTTTCCACAGTGTGTGCCTAGGGCTACTTGAAGAGGAAACAAACCATAGAGACAAAACTGAGAACTCCTTTATTTTGTCAAGTTTCAAAGAGCTACTACAAACCATGTTGGATTTAGAGTTCCAAATTCATCTATCTATATAGGAGAGAACAGAGTGTAAGCTAAATATAAAAACTGCTACTGTAGACGAACGCTTCAACCTAGAATAACAAAATTTGGTGAGCCAAGTTGGAAATGTGTACTGATCTTTACCTCCAAGTATCATCAAGTTTGGGTGAAAAATATTTGCTGGTATTTCGGAAACTCGTTATTTCTTAGAAGCTTGGCAACCCCTCTCAATGTAAGTGCTTTTCCAAGGTCTGTGCCTAGGGCTACTTGAAGAGGAAACAAACCATAGCGACAAAACTGAGAACTCCTTTATTTTGTCAAGTTTCAAAGAGCTACTACAAACCATGTTGGATTTAGAGTTCCAAATTCATCTATCTATATATGAGAGAACAGAGTGAAACCTAAATATAAAGACTGCTACTGTAGACGAACGCTTCAACCTAGAAGAACAAAATTTTTTGAGCCAAGTGGGATTTGTGTACTGATCATTACCACCAAGTATCATCAAGATTGGGTGAAAAAATATTTGCTGGTATTTCGGAAACTCGTTATTTCTTAGAAGCTTGGCAACCCCTCTCAATGAAAGTGCTTTTCCACAGTCTGTGCAAAGGGCTACTGAAGAGGAAACAAACCATAGCGACAAAACTGAGAACTCCTTTATTTTTTCAAGTTTCAAAGAGCTAGTACAAACCATGTTGGATTTAGAGTTCCAAATTCATCTTTCTATACAGGAGAGAACAGAGGGAAACCTAAATATAAAGACTGCACTGTACACGAACGCTTCAACCTAGAAGAACAAAATTTGGTGAGCCAAGTGGGATTTGTGTACTGATCATTACCAACAAGTATCATCAAGATTGGGTGAAAAAATATTTGCTGGTATTTCGGAAACTCGTTATTTCTTAGAAGCTTGGCAACCCCGCTCAATGAAAGTGCTTTCCACAGTCTGTGCCTAGGGCTACTTGAAGAGGAAACAAACCATAGAGACAAAACTGAGAACTTTTTTATTTTGTCAAGTTTCAAAGAGCTACTACAAACCATGTTGGATTTACAGTTCCAAATTCATCTATCTACATATGAGATAACACAGGGAAACCTAAATATAAAAACTGCTACTGGAGACGAATGCTTCAACCTAGAAGAACAAAATTTGTTGAGCCAAGTGGGATTTGTGTACTGATCATTACCACCACGTATCATCAAGATTGGGTGAAAAAATATTTGCTGGTATTTCGGAAACTCGTTTTTTCTTAGAAGCTTGGCAACCCCTCTCAATTAAAGTGCTTTTCCACAGTGTGTGCCTAGGGCTACTTGAAGAGGAAACAAACCATAGAGACAAAACTGAGAACTCCATTATTTTTTCAAGTCTCAAAGAGCTACTACAAACCATGTTGGATTTAGAGTTCCAAATCATCTATCTATATATGAGATAACAGAGGGAAACCTAAATATAAAAACTGCTACTGTAGACGAACAGCTTCAACCTAGAAGAACAAAATTTGGTGAGCCAAGTGGGATTTGTGTACTGATCATTACCACCAAGTATCATCAAGATTGGGTGAAAAAATATTGCTGGTATTTCGGAAACTCGTAAATTCTTAGAAGCTTGGCAACCCCTCTCAATGAAAGTGCTTTTCCACAGTCTGTGCCTAGGGCTACTGAAGAGGAAACAAACCATAGCGACAAAACTGAGAACTCCTTTATTTTTTCAAGTTTCAAAGAGCTAGTACAAACCATGTTGGATTTAGAGTTCCAAATTCATCTTTCTATACAGGAGAGAACAGAGGGAAACCTAAATATAAAGACTGCTACTGTACACGAACGCTTCAACCTAGAAGAACAAAATTTGGTGAGCCAAGTGGGATTTGTGTACTGATCATTAGCACCAAGTATCATCAAGATTGGGTGAAAAAATATTTGCTGGTATTTCGGAAACTCGTTATTTCTTAGAAGCTTGGCAACCCCGCTCAATGAAAGTGCTTTCCACAGTCTGTGCCTAGGGCTACTTGAAGAGGAAACAAACCATAGAGACAAAACTGAGAACTTTTTTATTTTGTCAAGTTTCAAAGAGCTACTACAAACCATGTTGGATTTACAGTTCCAAATTCATCTATCTACATATGAGATAACACAGGGAAACCTAAATATAAAAACTGCTACTGGAGACGAATGCTTCAACCTAGAAGAACAAAATTTGGTGAGCCAAGTGGGATTTGTGTACTGATCATTACCACCACGTATCATCAAGATTGGGTGAAAAAATATTTGCTGGTATTTCGGAAACTCGTTTTTTCTTAGAAGCTTGGCAACCCCTCTCAATTAAAGTGCTTTTCCACAGTGTGTGCCTAGGGCTACTTGAAGAGAAAACAAACCATAGAGACAAAACTGAGAACTCCATTATTTTTTCAAGTCTCAAAGAGCTACTACAAACCATGTTGGATTTAGAGTTCCAAATTCATCTATCTATATATGAGATAACAGAGGGAAACCTAAATATAAAAACTGCTACTGTAGACGAACGCTTCAACCTAGAAGAACAAAAATTTGGTGAGCCAAGTGGGATTTGTGTACTGATCATTACCACCAAGTATCATCAAGATTGGGTGAAAAAATATTTGCTGGTATTTCGGAAACTCGTAAATTCTTAGAAGCTTGGCAACCCCTCTCAATGAAAGTGCTTTTCCACAGTCTGTGCCTATGGCTACATGAAGAGGAAACAAACCATAGAGACAAAACTGAGAACTCCTTTATTTTTTCAATTTTCAAAGAGCTACTACAAACCATGTTGGATTTAGAGTTCCAAATTTATCTTCCTATATATCAGAGAATCGAGGGAAACCTAAATATAAAAACTGCTACTGTAGACGAACGCTTCAACCTAGAAGAACAAAATTTGGTGAGCCAAGTGGGATTTGTGTACTGATCATTACCACCAAGTATCATCAAGATTGGGTGAATAAATATTTGCTAGTATTTCGGAAACTCGTTATTTCTTAGAAGCTTCGCAACCCATCTCAATGAAAGTGCTTTTCCACAGTGTGTGCCTAGGGCTACTTGAATAGGAAACAAACCATAGAGACAAAACTAAGAACTCCTTTATTTTGTCAAGTCTCAAAGAGCTACTACAAACCATGTTGGATTTAGAGTTCCAAATTCATCTGTCTATATGGGAGAGAACAGAGGGAAACCTAAATATAAAAACTGCTACTGTAGACGAACGCTTCAACCTAGAAGAACAAATTTGGAGAGCCAAGTGGGATTTGTGTACTGATCATTACCACCACGTATCATCAAGATTCGGTGAAAAAATATTTGCTGGTATTTCTGAAACTCGTAATTTCTAAGAAGCTTGGCAACCCCTCTCAATGAAAGTGCTTTTCCACAGTCTGTGCCTAGGGCTACATGAAGAGGAAACAAACCATTGAGACAAATTAGAACTCCTTTATTTTGTCAAGTTACAAAGAGCTACTACAAACCATGTTGGATTTAGAGGTTCCAAATTTATCTATCTATATAGGAGAGAACAGAGTGTAACCTAAATATAAAAACTGCTACTGTAGACGAACGCTTCAACCTAGAATAACAAAATTTGGTGAGCCAGTTGGAAATGTGTACTGATCATTACCTCCAAGTATCATCAAGATTGGGTGAAAAAATATTTGCTGGTATTTCGGAAACTCGTTATTTCTTAGAAGCTTGGCAAACCCTCTCAATGAAAGTGCTTTTCCACAGTGTGTGCCTAGGGCTACTTGAAGAGGAAAGAAACCATAGAGACAAAACTGAGAACTCCTTTATTTTGTCAAGTCTCAAAGAGCTACTACAAACCATGTTGGATTTAGAGTTCCAAATTCTTCTATCTATATATCAGAGAATCGAGGGAAACCTAAATATAAAAACTGCTACTGTAGACGAACGCTTCAACCTAGAAGAACAAAATTTGGTGAGCCAAGTGGGATTTGTGTACTGATCATTACCACCAAGTATCATCAAGATTGGGTGAATAAATATTTGCTGGTATTTCGGAAACTCGTTATTTCTTAGAAGCTTGGCAACCCATCTCAATGAAAGTGCTTTTCCCACAGTGTGTGCTAGGACTACTTGAAGAGGAAACAAACCATAGAGACAAAACTGAGAACTCCTTTGTTTTGTCAAGTCTCAAAGAGCTACTACAAACCATGTTGGATTTAGAGTTCCAAATTCATCTATCTATATATGAGATAACAGAGGGAAACCTAAATATAAAAACTGCTACTGTAGACGAACGCTTCAACCTAGTAGAACAAAATTTGGTGAGCCAAGTGGGATTTGTGTACTGATCATTACCACCAAGTATCATCAAGATTCGGTGAAAAAATATTTGCTGGTATTTCAGAAACTCGTAATTTCTTAGAAGGCTTAGCAACCACTCTCAATTAAAGTGCTTTTCCACAGTGTGTGCCTAGGGCTACTTGAAGAGGAACCAAACCATAGAGACAAAACTGAGAACTCCGTTATTTTTTCAAGTCTCAAAGAGCTACTACAAACCATGTTGGATTTAGAGTTCCAAATTCATCTATCTATATATGAGAGAACAGAGGGAAACCTAAATATAAAAACTGCTACTGTAGACGAACGCTTCAACCTAGAAGAACAAAATTTGGTGAGCCAAGTGGGATTTGTGTACTGATCATTACCACCAAGTATAATCAAGATTGGGTGAAGAAATATTTGCTGGTATTTCGGAAACTCGTTATTTCTTAGAAGCTTGGCAACCCCTCTCAATGAAAGTGCTTTTCCACAGTCTGTGCTTAGGGCTACTTGAAGAGGAAACAAACCATAGAGACAAAACTGAGAACTCCTTTATTTTGTCAAGTTTCAAAGAGCTACTACAAAGCATGTTGGATTTAGAGTTCCAAATTCATCTTTCTATATAGGAGAGAACAGAGGGAAACCGAAGTATAAAAACTGCTACTGTAGACGAACGCTTAAACTTAGATAAACACAATTTGGTGAGCCAAGTGGAATTTGTGTACTGATCATTAGCACCAAGTATCATCAAGATTGGGTGAAAAAATATTTGCTGGTATTTCGGAAACTCGTTATTTCTTAGAAGCTTGGCAACCCCTCTCAATGAAAGTGCTTTTCCACAGTGTGTGCCTAGGGCTACTTGAAGAGGAAACAAACCATAGAGACAAAACTGAGAACTCCTTTATTATGTCAAGTTTCAAAGAGCTACTACAAACCATGTTGGATTTAGAGTTCCAATTTCATCTATCTATATGGGAGAGAACAGAGGGAAACCTAAATATAAAAACTGCTACTGTAGACGAACGCTTCAACATAGAAGAACAAAATTTGGTGAGCCAAGTGGGATTTGTGTACTGATCATTACCACCAAGTATCATCAAGATTGGGTGAAAAATATTTGCTGGTATTTCGGAAACTCGTTATTTCTTAGAAGCTTGGCAACCCCTCTCAATGAAAGTGCTTTCCACAGTCTGTGCCTAGGGCTACTTTGAAAAGGAAAAAAACCATAGAGACAAAACTGAGAACTTCTTTATTTTGTCAAGTTTCAAAGAGCTACTATAAACCATGTAGGATTTAGAGTTCCAAATTCATCTATCTATAAATCTGAGAATCGAGGGAAACCTAAATATAAAAACTGCTACTGTAGACGAACGCTTCACCCTAGAAGAACAAAATTTGGTGAGCCAAGTTGGAAATGTGTACTGATCTTTACCTCCAAGTATCATCAAGATTGGGTGAAAAAATATTTGCTGGTATTTCGGAAACTCGTTATTTCTTAGAAGCTTGGCAACCCCTCTCAATGTAAGTGCTTTTCCAAGGTCTGTGCCTAGGGCTACTTGAAGAGGAAACAAACCATAGCGACAAAACTGAGAACTCCTTTATTTGGTCAAGTTTCAAAGAGCTACTACAAACCATGTTGGATTTAGAGTTCCAAATTCATCTATCTATATATGAGAGAACAGAGTGAAACCTAAATATAAATACTGCTACTGTAGACGAACGCTTCAACCTAGAAGAACAAAATTTTTTGAGCCAAGTGGGATTTGTGTACTGATCATTACCACCAAGTATCATCAAGATTGGGTGAAAAAATATTTGCTGGTATTTCGGAAACTCGTTATTTCTTAGAAGCTTGGCAACCCCTCTCAATGAAAGTGCTTTTCCACAGTCTGTGCCTAGGGCTACTGAAGAGGAAACACACCATAGCGACAAAACTGAGAACTCCTTTATTTTTTCAAGTTTCAAAGAGCTAGTACAAACCATGTTGGATTTAGAGTTCCAAATTCATCTTTCTATACAGGAGAGAACAGAGGGAAACCTAAATATAAAGACTGCTACTGTACACGAACGCTTCAACCTAGAAGAACAAAATTTGGTGAGCCAAGTGGGATTTGTGTACTGATCATTACCAACAAGTATCATCAAGATTGGGTGAAAAAATATTTGCTGGTATTTCGGAAACTCGTTATTTCTTAGAAGCTTGGCAACCCCGCTCAATGAAAGTGCTTTCCACAGTCTGTGCCTAGGGCTACTTGAAGAGGAAACAAACCATAGAGAAAAAACTGAGAACTTTTTTATTTTGTCAAGTTTCAAAGAGCTACTACAAACCATGTTGGATTTACAGTTCCAAATTCATCTATCTACATATGAGATAACACAGGGAAACCTAAATATAAAAACTGCTACTGGAGACGAACGCTTCAACCTAGAAGAACAAAATTTGGTGAGCCAAGTGGGATTTGTGTACTGATCATTACCACCACGTATCATAAAGATTGGGTGAAAAATATTTGCTGGTATTTCGGAAACTCGTTTTTTCTTAGAAGCTTGGCAACCCCTCTCAATTAAAGTGCTTTTCCACAGTGTGTGCCTAGGGCTACTTGAAGAGGAAACAAACCATAGAGACAAAACTGAGAACTCCATTATTTTTTCAAGTCTCAAAGAGCTACTACAAACCATGTTGGATTTAGAGTTCCAAATTCATCTATCTATATATGAGATAACAGAGGGAAACCTAAATATAAAAACTGCTACTGTAGACGAACGCTTCAACCTAGAAGAACAAAATTTGGTGAGCCAAGTGGGATTTGTGTACTGATCATTACCACCAAGTATCATCAAGATTGGGTGAAAAAATATTTGCTGGTATTTCGGAACTCGCAAATTCTTAGAAGCTTGGCAACCCCTCTCAATGAAAGTGCTTTTCCACAGTCTGTGCCTATGGCTACATGAAGAGGAAACAAACCATAGAGATAAAACTGAGAACTCCTTTATTTTGTCAAGTTTCAAAGAGCTACTACAAACCATGTTGGATTTAGAGTTCCAAATTTATCTTCCTATATATCAGAGAATCGAGGGAAACCTAAATATAAAAACTGCTACTGTAGACGAACGCTTCAACCTAGAAGAACAAAATTTGGTGAGCCAAGTGGGATTTGTGTACTGATCATTACCACCAAGTATCATCAAGATTGGGTGAATAAATATTTGCTAGTATTTCGGAAACTCGTTATTTCTTAGAAGCTTGGCAACCCATCTCAATGAAAGTGCTTTTCCACAGTGTGTGCCTAGGGCTACTTGAAGAGGAAACCAAACCATAGAGACAAAACTGAGAACTCCTTTATTTTGTCAAGTCTCAAAGAGCTACTACAAACCATGTTGGATTTAGAGTTCCAAATTCATCTGTCTATATGGGAGAGAACAGAGGGAAACCTAAATATAAAAACTGCTACTGTAGACGAACGCTTCAACCTAGAAGAACAAAATTTGGAGAGCCAAGTGGGATTTGTGTACTGATCATTACCACCAAGTATCATCAAGATTCGGTGAAAAAATATTTGCTGGTATTTCTGAAACTCGTAATTTCTAAGAAGCTTGGCAACCCCTCTCAATGAAAGTGCTTTTCCACAGTCTGTGCCTAGGGCTACATGAAGAGGAAACAAACCATTGAGACAAAATTAGAACTCCTTTATTTTGTCAAGTTACAAAGAAGCTACTACAAACCATGTTGGATTTAGAGTTCCAAATTTATCTATCTATATAGGAGAGAACAGAGTGTAACCTAAATATAAAAACTGCTACTGTAGACGAACGCTTCAACCTAGAATAACAAAATTTGGTGAGCCAAGTTGGAAATGTGTACTGATCATTACCTCCAAGTATCATCAAGATTGGGTGAAAAAATATTTGCTGGTATTTCGGAAACTCGTTATTTCTTAGAAGCTTGGCAAACCCTCTCAATGAAAGTGCTTTTCCACAGTGTGTGCCTAGGGCTACTTGAAGAGGAAAGAAACCATAGAGACAAAACTGAGAACTCCTTTATTTTGTCAAGTCTCAAAGAGCTACTACAAACCATGTTGGATTTAGAGTTCCAAATTCTTCTATCTATATATCAGAGAATAGAGGGAAACCTAAATATAAAAACTGCTAATGTAGACGAACGCTTCAACCTAGAAGAACAAAATTTGGTGAGCCAAGTGGGATTTGTGTACTGATCATTACCACCAAGTATCATCAAGATTGGGTGAATAAATATTTGCTGGTATTTCGGAAACTCGTTATTTCTTAGAAGCTTGGCAACCCATCTCAATGAAAGTGCTTTTCCACAGTGTGTGCTAGGACTACTTGAAGAGGAAACAAACCATAGAGACAAAACTGAGAACTCCTTTGTTTTGTCAAGTCTCAAAGAGCTACTACAAACCATGTTGGATTTATAGTTCCAAATTCATCTATCTATATATGAGATAACAGAGGGAAACCTAAATATAAAAACTGCTACTGTAGACGAACGCTTCAACCTAGTAGAACAAAATTTGGTGAGCCAAGTGGGATTTGTGTACTGATCATTACCACCAAGTATCATCAAGATTCGGTGAAAAAATATTTGCTGGTATTTCAGAAACTCGTAATTTCTTAGAAGCTTAGCAACCACTCTCACTTAAAGTGCTTTTCCACAGTGTGTGCCTAGGGCTACTTGAAGAGGAACCAAACCATAGAGACAAAACTGAGAACTCCGTTATTTTTTCAAGTCTCAAAGAGCTACTACAAACCATGTTGGATTTAGAGTTCCAAATTCATCTATCTATATATGAGAGAACAGAGGGAAACCTAAATATAAAAACTGCTACTGTAGACGAACGCTTCAACCTAGAAGAACAAAATTTGGTGAGCCAAGTGGGATTTGTGTACTGATCATTAGCACCAAGTATCATCAAGATTGGGTGAAAAAATATTTGCTGGTATTTCGGAAACTCGTTATTTCTTAGAAGCTTGGCAACCCCTCTCAATGAAAGTGCTTTTCCACAGTGTGTGCCTAGGGCTACTTGAAGAGGAAACAAACCATAGAGACAAAACTGAGAACTCCTTTATTATGTCAAGTTTCAAAGAGCTACTACAAAACCATGTTGGATTTAGAGTTCCAATTTCATCTATCTATATGGGAGAGAACAGAGGGAAACCTAAATATAAAAACTGCTACTGTAGACGAACGCTTCAACCTAGAAGAACAAAATTAGGTGAGCCAAGTGGGATTTGTGTACTGCTCATTACCACCAAGTATCATCAAGATTCGGTGAAAAAATATTTGCTGGTATTTCAGAAACTCGTAATTTCTAAGAAGCTTGGCAACCCCTCTCAATGAAAGTGCTTTTCCACAGTCTGTGCCTAGGGCTACATGAAGAGGAAACAAACCATTGAGACAAAACTGAGAACTCCTTTATTTTGTCAAGCTTCAAAGTGCTACTACAAACCATGTTGGATTTAGAGTTCCAAATTCATCTATCTATATAGGAGAGAACAGAGGGTAACCTAAATATAAAACTGCTACTGGAGACGAACGCTTCAACCTAGAATAACAAAATTTGGTGAGCCAAGTTGGAAATGTGTACTGATCTTTACCTCCAAGTATCATCATGATTGGGTGAAAAAATATTTGCTGGTATTTCGGAAACTCGTTATTTCTTAGAAGCTGGCAACCCCTCTCAATGAAAGTCCTTTTCCACAGTGTGTGCCTAGGGCTACTTGAAGAGGAAACAAACCATAGAGACAAAACTGAGAACTCCTTTATTTTGTCAAGTCTCAAAGAGCTACTACAAACCATGTTGGATTTAGAGTTTCAAATTCATCTATCTATATATGAGATAACAGAGGGAAACCTAAATATAAAAACTGCTACTGTAGACGAACGATTCAACCTAGAAGATCAAAATTTGGTGAGCCAAGTGGTATTTGTGTACTGATCATTACCACCACGTTTCATCAAGATTGGGTGAAAAAATATTTGCTGGTATTTCGGAAACTCGTTTTTTCTTAGAAGCTTGGCAACCCCTCTCAATGAAAGTGCTTTTCCACAGTGTGTGCCTAGAGCTACTTGAAGAGGAAACAAACCATAGAGACAAAACTGAGAACTCCTTTATTTTGTCAAGTCTCAAAGAGCTACTACAAACCATGTTGGATTTAGAGTTCCAAATTCATCTATCTATATATGAGATAACAGAGGGAAACCTAAATATAAAAACTGCTACTGTAGACGAACGCTTCAAACTAGAAGAATAAAATTTGGTGAGCCAAGTGGGATTTGTGTACTGATCATTACCACCAAGTATCATCAAGATTCGGTGAAAAAATATTTGCTGGTATTTCAGAAACTCGTAATTTCTTAGAAGCTTAGCAACCATTCTCAATTAACGTGCTTTTCCACAGTGTGTGCCTAGGGCTACTTGAAGAGGAAACAAACCGTAGAGACAAAACTGAGAACTCCGTTATTTTTTCATGTCTCAAAGAGCTACTAAAACCATGTTGGATTTAGAGTTCCAAATTCATCTATCTATATATGAGATAACAGAGGGAGGGAAACCTAAATATAAAAACTGCTACTGTAGACGAACGCTTCAACATAGAAGAACAAAATTTGTTGAGCCAAGTGGGATTTGTGTACTGATCATTACCACCACGTATCATCAACATTGGGTGAAAAAATATTTGCTGGTATTTCGGAAACTCGTTATTTCTTAGAAGCTTGGCAACACCTCTCAATGAAAGTGCTTTTCCACAGTCTGTGCCTAGGGCTAGTTGAAGAGGAAACAAACCATAGAGACAAAACTGAGAACTCCTTTATTTTGTCAAGTTTCAAAGAGCTACTACAAACCATGTTGGATTTAGAGTTCCAAATTCATCTATCTATATGGGAGAGAACAGAGGGAAACCTAAATATAAAAACTGCTACTGTAGACAAACGCTTCAACCTAGAAGAACAAAATTTGGTGAGCCAAGTGGGATTTGTGTACTGATCATTACCACCAAGTATCATCAAGATTAGGTGAAAAAATATTTGCTGGTATTTCGGAAACTCGTAATTTCTTAGAAGCTTGGCAACCCCTCTCAATGATAGTGCTTTTCCACAGTCTGTGCCTAGGGCTACTTGAAGAGGAAACAAACCATAGAGACAAAACTGAGAACTCCTTTATTTTGTCACCTTTCAAAGAGCTACTACAAACCATGTTGGATTTAGAGTTCCAAATTCATCTATCTATATATCAGAGAATCGAGGGAAACCTAAATATAAAAACTGCTACTGTAGACGAACGCTTCAACCTAGAAGAAAAAAATTTGGTGAGCCAAGTGGGATTTGTGTACTGATCATTACCACCAAGTATCATCAAGATTGGGTGAATAAATATTTGCTGGTATTTCGGAAACTCGTTATTTCTTAGAAGCTTGGCAACCCATCTCAATGAAAGTGCTTTTCCACAGTGTGTGCCTAGGGCTACTTGAAGAGGAAACAAACCATAGAGACAAAACTGAGAACTCCTTTATTTTGTCAAGTCTCAAAGAGCTACTACAAACCATGTTGGATTTAGAGTTCCAAATTCATCTATCTATATATGAGATAACAGAGGAAAACCTAAATATAAAAACTGCTACTGTGGACGAACGCTTCAACCTAGAAGAACAAAATTTGGGGAGCCAAGTGGGATTTGTGTACTGATCATTAGCACCACGTATCATCAACATTGGGTGAAAAAATATTTGCTGGTATTCGGAAACTCGTTATTTCTTAGAAGCTTGGCAACCCCTCTCAATGAAAGTGCTTTTCCACAGTCTGTGCCTAGGGCTACTTGAAGAGGAAACAAACCATAGAGACAAAACTGAGAACTCCTTTATTTTGTCAAGTTTCAAAGAGCTACTACAAACCATGTTGGATTTAGAGTTCCAAATTCATCTATCTATATGGAGAGAACAGAGTGAAACCTAAATATTAAAACTGCTACTGTAGACGAACTCTTCAACCTAGAAGAACAAAATTTGGAGAGCCAAGTGGGATTTGTGTACTGATCATTACCACCAAGTATCATCAAGATTGGGTGAAAAAATATTTGCTGGTATTTCGGAAACTCCTTATTTCTTAGAAACTTGGCAACCCCTCTAAATGAAAGTGCTTTTCCACAGTCTGTGCCTAGGGCTACTTGAAGAGGAAACAAACCATAGAGACAAAACTGAGAACTCCTTTATTTTGTCAAGTTTCAAAGAGCTACTACAAACCATGTTGGATTTAGAGTTCCAAATTCACCTATCTATATGGGAGAGAACAGAGGGAAACCTAAATATAAAAACTGCTACTGTAGACGAACGCTCCAACCTAGAAGAACAAAATTTGGTGAGCCAAGTGGGATTTGTGTATTGATCATTACCACCAAGTATCATCAAGATTCGGTGAAAAAATATTTGCTGGTACTTCAGAAACTTGTAATTTCTAAGAAGCTTGGCAACCCCTCTCAATGAAAGTGCTTTTCCACAGTCTGTGCCTAGGGCGACATGAAGAGGAAACAAACCATTGAGACAAAACTGAGAACTCCTTTATTTTGTCAAGTTTCAAAGAGCTACTACAGACCATGTTGGATTTAGAGTTCCAAATTCATCTATCTATATAGGAGAGAACAGAGGGTAACCTAAATATAAAAACGGCTACTGTAGACGAACGCTTCAACCTAGAATAACAAAATTTGGTGAGCCAAGTTGGAAATGTGTACTGATCATTACCTCCAAGTATCATCAAGATTGGGTGAAAAAATATTTGCTGGTATTTCGGAAACTCGTTATTTCTTAGAAGCTTGGGAACCCCTCTCAAAGAAACTGCTTTTCCACAGTGTGTGCCTAGGGCTATTTGAAGAGGAAACAAACCATAGAGACAAAACTGAGAACTCCTTTATTTTGTCAAGTCTCAAAGAGCTACTACAAACCATGTTGGATTTAGAGTTTCAAATTCATCTATCTATATATGAGATAACAGAGGGAAACCTAAATATAAAAACTGCTACTGTAGACGAACGCTTCAACCTAGAAGATCAAAATTTGGTGAGCCAAGTGGGATTTGTGTACTGATCATTACCACCAAGTATCATCAAGATTGGGTGAAAAAATATTTGCTTGTATTTCGGAAAATCGTTTTTTTCTTAGAAGCTTGGCAACCCCTCTCAATGAAAGTGCTTTTCCACAGTGTGTGCCTAGAGCTACTTGAAGAGGAAACATACCATAGAGACAAAACTGAGAACTCCGTTATTTTTTCAAGTCTCAAAGAGCTACTACAAACCATGTTGGATTTAGAGTTCCAAATTCATCTATCTATATATGAGATAACAGAGGGAAACCTAAATATAAAAACTCTACTGTAGACGAACGCTTCAACCTAGAAGAACAAAATTTGGTGAGCCAAGTGGGATTTGTGTACTGATCATTACCACCAAGTATCATCAAGATTAGGTGAAAAAATATTTGCTGGTATTTCGGAAACTCGTAATTTCTTAGAAGCTTGGCAACCCCTCTCAATGAAAGTGCTTTTCCACAGTCTGTGCCTAGGGCTACTTGAAGAGGAAACAAACCATAGAGACAAAACTGAGAACTCCTTTATTTTGTCACCTTTCAAAGAGCTACTACAAACCATGTTGGATTTAGAGTTCCAAATTCATCTATCTATATATCAGAGAATCGAGGGAAACCTAAATATAAAAACTGCTACTGTAGACGAACGCTTCAACCTAGAAGAAAAAAATTTGGTGAGCCAAGTGGGATTTGTGTACTGATCATTACCACCAAGTATCATCAAGTTTGGGTGAATAAATATTTGCTGGTATTTCGGAAACTCGTTATTTCTTAGAAGCTTGGCAACCCATCTCAATGTAAGTGCTTTTCCACAGTGTGTGCCTAGGGCTACTTGAAGAGGAAACAAACCATAGGGACAAAACTGAGAACTCCTTTATTTTGTCAAGTCTCAAAGAGCTACTACAAACCATGTTGGATTTAGAGTTCCAAATTCATCTATCTATATATGAGATAACAGAGGGAAACCTAAATATAAAAACTGCTACTGTAGACGAACGCTTCAACCTAGAAGAACAAAATTTGGTGAGCCAAGTGGGATTTGTGTACTGATCATTACCACCCCGTATCATCAACATTGGGTGAAAAAATATTTGCTGGTATTTCGGAAACTCGTTATTTCTTAGAAGCTTTGCAACCCCTCTCAATGAATGTGCTTTTCCACAGTCTGTGCCTAGGGCTACTTGAAGAGGAAACAAACCATAACGACAAAACTGAGAACTCCTTTATTTTGTCAAGTTTCAAAGAGCTACAACAAACCATGTTGGATTTAGAGTTCAAATTCATCTTTCTATATAGGAGAGAACAGAGGGAAACCTAAGTATAAAAACTGCTACTGTAGACGAACGCTTCAACCTAGATGAACAAAATTTGGTGAGCCAAGTGGGATTTGTGTAGTGATCATTAGCACCAAGTATCATCAAGATTGAGTGAAAAAATATTTGCTGGTATTTCAGAAACTCGTTATTTCTTAGAAGCTTGGCAACCCCTCTCAATGAAAGTGCTTTTCCACAGTCTGTGCCTACGGCTAGTTGAAGAGGAAACAAACCATAGAGACAAAACTGAGAACTCCTTTATTTTGTCAAGTTTCAAAGAGCTACTACAAACCATGTTGGATTTACAGTTCCAAATTCATCTATCTATATGGGAGAGAACAGAAGGAAACCTAAATATAAAAACTGCTACTGTAGACGAACGCTTCAACCTAGAAGAACAAAATTTGGTGAGCCAAGTGGGATTTGTGTACTGATCATTACCCCCAAGTATCATCAAGTTTGGGTGAATAAATATTTGCTGGTATTTCGGAAACTCGTTATTTCTTATAAGCTTGGCAACCCATCTCAATGAAAGTGCTTTTCCACAGTGTGTGCCTAGGGCTACGTGAAGAGGAAACAAACCATAGAGACAAAACTGAGAACTCCTTTATTTTGTGAAGTTTCAAAGAGCTACTACAAACCATGTTGGATTTAGAGTTCCAAATTCATCTATCTATATTGTAGAGAACAGAGGGTAACCTAAATATAAAAACTGCTTCTGTAGACGAACGCTTCAACCTAGAATAACAAAATTTGGTGAGCCAAGTTGGAAATGTGTACTGATCATTACCTCCAAGTATCATCAAGATTGGGTGAAAAAATATTTGCTGGTATTTCGGAAACTCGTTATTTCTTAGAAGCTTGGCAACCCCTCTCAATGAAAGTGCTTTTCCAAGGTCTGTGCCTAGGGCTACTTGAAGAGGAAACAAACCATAGCGACAAAACTGAGAACTCCTTTATTTTCTCAAGTTTCAAAGAGCTACTACAAACCATGTTGGATTTAGAGTTCCAAATTCATCTATCTATATATCTGAGAATCGAGGGAAACCTAAATATAAAAACTGCTACTGTAGACGAACGCTTCAACCTAGAAGAACAAAATTTGGTGAGCCAAGTGGGATTTGTGTACTGATCATTACCACCAAGTATCATCAAGTATGGGTGAATAAATATTTGCTGGTATTTCGGAGACTCGTTATTTCTTAGAAGCTTGGCAACCCCTCTCAATGAAAGTGCTTTCCACAGTCTGTGCCTAGGGCTACTTGAAGAGGAAAAAAACCATAGAGACAAAACTGAGAACTTTTTTATTTTGTCAAGTTTCAAAGAGCTACTACAAACCATGTTGGATTTAGAGTTAGAAATTCATCTATCTATATGGGAGAGAACAGAGGGAAACCTAAATATAAAAACTGCTACTGTAGACCAACGCTTCAACCTAGAAGAACAAAATTTGGTGAGCCAAGTGGGATTTGTGTACTGATCATTACCACCAAGTATCATCAAGTTTGGGTGAATAAATATTTGCTGGTATTTCGGAAACTCGTTATTTCTTAGAAGCTTGGCAACCCCTCTCAATGAAAGTGCCTTTCCAAGGTCTGTGCCTAGGGCTACTTGAAGAGGAAACAAACCATAGAGACAAAACTGAGAACTCCTTTATTTTGTCAAGTTTCAAAGAGCTACTACAAACCATGTTGGATTTAGAGTTCCAAATTCATCTATCTATATATGAGAGAACAGAGTGAAACCTAAATATTAAAACTGCTACTGTAGACGAACGCTTCAACCTAGAAGAACAAAATTTGGTGAGCCAAGTGGGATTTGTGTACTGATCATTACCACCAAGTATCATCAAGTTTGGGTGAATAAATATTTGCTGGTATTTCGGAAACTCGTTATTTCTTAGAAGCTTGGCAACCCCTCTCAATGAAAGTGCCTTTCCAAGGTCTGTGCCTAGGGCTACTTGAAGAGGAAACAAACCATAGAGACAAAACTGAGAACTCCTTTATTTTGTCAAGTTTCAAAGAGCTACTACAAACCATGTTGGATTGAGTTCCAAATTCATCTCTCTATATATGAGAGAACAGAGTGAAACCTAAATATTAAAACTGCTACTGTAGACGAACGCTTCAACCTAGAAGAACAAAATTTGGTGAGCCAAGTGGGATTTGTGTACTGATCATTACCACCAAGTATCATCAAGATTGGGTGAAAAAATATTTGCTGGTATTTCGGAAACTCGTTATTTCTTAGAAGCTTGGCAACCCCTCTCAATGAAAGTGCTTTTCCACAGTCTGTGCCTAGGGCTACTTGAAGAGGAAACAAACCATAGCGACAAAACTGAGAACTCCTTTATTTTGTCAAGTTTCAAAGAGCTACTACAAACCATGTTGGATTTAGAGTTCCAAATTCATCTTTCTATACAGGAGAGAACAGAGGGAAACCTATATATAAAGACTGCTACTGTAGACGAACGCTTCAACGTAGAAGAACAAAATTTGGTGAGCCAAGTGGGATTTGTGTACTGATTATTACCACCACGTATCATCAACATTGGGTGAAAAAATATTTGCTGGTATTTCGGAAACTCGTTATTTCTTAGATGCTTGGCAACCCCTCTCAATGAAAGTGCCTTTCCAAGGTCTGTGCCTAGGGCTACTTGAAGAGGAAACAAACCATAGAGACAAAACTGAGAACTCCTTTATTTTGTCAAGTTTCAAAGAGCTACTACAAACCATGGTGGATTTAGAGTTCCAAATTCATCTATCTATATATGAGAGAACAGAGTGAAACCTAAATATTAAAACTGCTACTGTAGACGAACGCTTCAACCTAGAAGAACAAAATTTGGTGAGCCAAGTGGGATTTGTGTACTGATCATTACCACCAAGTATCATCAAGTTTGGGTGAATAAATATTTGCTGGTATTTCGGAAACTCGTTATTTCTTAGAAGCTTGGCAACCCCTCTCAATGAAAGTGCCTTTCCAAGGTCTGTGCCTAGGGCTACTTGAAGAGGAAACAAACCATAGAGACAAAACTGAGAACTCCTTTATTTTGTCAAGTTTCAAAGAGCTACTACAAACCATGTTGGATTTAGAGTTCCAAATTCATCTATCTATATATGAGAGAACAGAGTGAAACCTAAATATTAAAACTGCTACTGTAGACGAACGCTTCAACCTAGAAGAACAAAATTTGGTGAGCCAAGTGGGATTTGTGTACTGATCATTACCACCAAGTATCATCAAGATTGGGTGAAAAAATATTTGCTGGTATTTCGGATACTCGTTATTTCTTAGAAGCTTGGCAACCCCTCTCAATGAAAGTGCTTTTCCACAGTCTGTGCCTAGGGCTACTTGAAGAGGAAACAAACCATAGCGACAAAACTGAGAACTCCTTTATTTTGTCAAGTTTCAAAGAGCTACTACAAACCATGTTGGATTTAGAGTTCCAAATTCATCTTTCTATACAGGAGAGAACAGAGGGAAACCTATATATAAAGACTGCTACTGTAGACGAACGCTTCAACGTAGAAGAACAAAATTTGGTGAGCCAAGTGGGATTTGTGTACTGATTATTACCACCACGTATCATCAACATTGGGTGAAAAAATATTTGCTGGTATTTCGGAAACTCATTATTTCTTAGAAGCTTTGCAACCCCTCTCAATGAAAGTGCTTTTCCACAGTCTGTGCCTAGGGCTACTTGAAGAGGAAAAAAACCATAGAGACAAAACTGAGAACTCCTTTATTTTGTCAAGTTTCAAAGAGCTACTACAAACCTTGTTATATTTAGAGTTCCAAATTCATCTATCTATATGGGAGAGAACAGAGGGAAACCTAAATATCAAAACTGCTACTGTTTACGAACGCTTCAACCTAGAAGAACAAAATTTGGTGAGCCAAGTGGGATTTGTGTACTGATCATTACCACCAAGTAATATCAGGTTTGGGTGAAAAAATATTTGCTGGTATTTCGGAAACTTGTTATTTCGTAGAAGCTTGGCAACCCCTCTCAATGAAAGTGCTTTCCACAGTCTGTGCCTAGGGCTACTTGAAGAGGAAACAAACCATAGAGACAAAACTGAGAACTCCTTTATTTTGTCAAGTTTCAAAGAGCTACTACAAACCTTGTTGGATTTAGAGTTCCAAATTCATCTATCTATATATCAGAGAATCGAGGGAAACCTAAATATAAAAACTGCTACTGTAGACGAACGCTTCAACCTAGAAGAACAAAATTTGGTAAGCCAAGTGGGATTTATGTACTGATCATTACCACCAAGTATCATCAAGATTGGGTGAATAAATATTTGCTGGTATTTCGGAAACTCGTTTTTTCTTAGAAGCTTTCAACCACTCTCAATGAAAGTGCTTTTCCACAGTGTAGGGCTACTTGAAGAGGAAACAAACCACAGAGACAAAACAGAGAACTCCTTATTTTTTCAAGTTTCAAGAGCTACTACAAACCATGTTGGATTTAGAGTTCCAAATTCATCTATCTATATAGGAGAGAACAAAGAGAAAAATGAATATAAGAACTGCTACTGTAGACGAACGCTTCAACCTAGAATAACAAAATTTGGTGAGCCAAGTAGGATTTGTGTACTGATCACTACCACCAAGTATCATCAAGATTGGGTGAATAAATATTTGCTGGTATTTCGGAAACTCGTTATTTCTAAGAAGCTTGGCAACCCATCTCAATGAAAGTGCTTTTCCACAGTGTGTGCCTAGGGCTACTTGAAGAGAAAACAAAAAATAGAGACAAAACTGAGAACTCCGTTATTTTGTCAAGTCTCAAATGGCTACTACAAACCATGTTGGATTTAATGTTCCAAATTCACCTATCTATATATGAGATAACAGAGGAATCCTAAATATAAAAACTGCTACTGTAGACGAACGCTTCAACCTAGAAGAACAAAATTTGGTGAGCCAAGTGGGATTTGTGTACTGATCATTACCACCAAGTATCATCAAGATTGGGTGAAAAAAATATTTGCTGGTATTTCGGAAACTCGTTTTTTCTTAGAAGCTTGGCAACCCCTCTCAATGAAAGTGCTTTCCACAGTGTGTGCCTAGGGCTACTTGAAGAGGAAACAAACCATAGAGACAAAACTGAGAACTCCCGTTATTTTTTCAAGTTTCAAAAGAGCTACTACAAACCATGTTGGATTTAGAGTTCCAAATTCATCTATCTATATAGGAGAGAACAGAGGGAAAAATAAATATAAAAACTGCTACTGTAGACGATCGCTTCAACCTAGAAGAACAAAATTTGGTTAGCCAAGTGGGATTTGTGTACTGATCATTACCACCAAGTATCATCAAGATTGGGTGAAAAAATTTTTGCTGGTATTTCGGAAACTCGTTATTTCTTAGAAGCTTGGCAACCCATCTCAATGAAAGTGCTTTTCCACAGTCTGTGCCTAGGACTACTTGAAGAGGAAACAACCATAGAGACAAAACTGAGAACTCCTTTATTTTGTCAAGTTTCAAAGAGCTACTACAAACCTTGTTGGATTTAGAGTTCCAAATTCATCTATCTATATATCAGAGAATCGAGGGAAACCTAAATATAAAAAATGCTACTATAGACGAACGCTTCAACTTAGAAGAACAAAATTTGGTGAGCCAAGTGGGATTTGTGTACTGATCATTACCACCAAGTATCATCCAGATAGGGTGAATAAATATTTGCTGGTGTTTCGGAAACTCGTTTTTTCTTAGAAGCTTTGCAACCCATCTCAATGAAAGTGCTTTTCCACAGTGTGTGCCTAGGGCTACTTGAAGAGGAAACAAACCATAGAGACAAAACTGAGAACTCCGTTATTTTTTCAAGTTTCAAAAAGCTACTAAAAACCATGTTGGATTTAGTGTTCCAAATTCATCTATCTATATATGAGATAACAGAGGGAAACCTAAATATAAAAACTGCTACTGTAGACGAACGCTTCAACCTAGAAGAACAAAATTGGTAAGCCAAGTGGGATTTGTGTACTGATCATTACCACCAAGTATCATCAAGATTGGGTGAAAAAATATTTGCTGGTATTTCGGGAACTCGTTTTTTCTTAGAAGCTTGGCAACCACTCTCAATGAAAGTGCTTTTCCAAGTGTGTGCCTAGGGCTACTTGAAGAGGAAACAAACAACAGAGACAAAACTGAGAACTCCGTTATTTTTTCAATTGCAAAGAGCTACTACAAACCATGTTGTATTTAGAGTTCCAAATTCATCTATCTATATAGGGGAGAACAAAGGAAAAATAAATATAAAAACTGCTACTGTAGACGAACGCTTCAACCTAGAAGAACAAAATTTGGTGAGCCAAGTTGGATTTGTGTACTGATCATTACCACCAAGTATCATCAAGATTGGGTTAATAAATATTTGCTGGTATTTCGGAAACTCGTTATTTCTAAGAAGCTTGGCAACCCATCTCAATGAAAGTGCTTTTCCACAGAGTGTGTCTAGGGCTACTTTAAGAGGAAACAAACCATAGAGAAAAAATTGAGAACTCCGTTATTTTTTCAAGTTTTCAAAGCGCTACTACAAACCATGTTGGATTTAGAGTTCCAAATTCATCTATCTATATATTAGAGAACAGAGGAAACCTAAATATAAAAACTGCTTCTGTAGACGAACGCTTCAACTAGAAGAACAAAATTTGGTGAGCCAAGTGGGATTTGTGTACTGATCATTACCACCAAGTATCATCAAGATTGGGTGAAAAAATATTTGCTGGTATTTCGGAAACTCGTTATTTCTTAGAAGCTTGGCAATCCCTCTCAATGAAAGAGGTTTTCCACAGTGTGTGCCTAGGGCTACTTGAAGAGGAAACAAACCATAGAGACAAAACTGAGAACTCCGTTATTTTGTCAAGTCTCAAAGAGCTACTACAAACCATATTGGATTTAATGTTCCAAATTCATCTATCTATATAAGAGATAACTGAGGGAAACCTAAATATAAAAACTGCTACTGTAGACGAACGCTTCAACCTAGAAGAACAAAATTTGGTGAGCCAAGTGGGATTTGTGTACTGATCATTACCACCAAGTATCATCAAGATTGGGTGAAAAAATATTTGTTGGTATTTCGGAAACTCGTTTTTTCTTAGAAGCTTGGCAACCCCTCTCAATGAAAGTGCTTTTCCACAGAGTGTGTCTCTGGCTACTTTAAGATTAAACAAACCATAGAGACAAAACTGAGAACTCCTTTATTTTGTCAAGTTTCAAAGAGCTACAAGAAACCATGTTGGATTTCGAGTTCCAAATTCATCTATCTATATATTAGAGAACAGAGGAAACCTAAATATAAAAACTGCTACTGTAGACGAACGCTTCAACCTAGAAGAACAAAATTTGGTGAGCCAAGTGTGATTTGTGTGCTGATCATTAGCACCAAGTATCATCAAGATTGGATGAAAAAATATTTGCTGGTATTTCGGAAACTCGTTATTTCTTAGAAGCTTGGCAACCCCTCTCAATGAAGGAGGTTTTCCACAGTGTGTGCCTAGGGCTACTTGAAGAGAAACAAACCATAGAGACAAAACTGAGAACTCCTTTATTTTGTCAAGTTTCAAAGAGCTTCTACAAACCATGTTGGATTTAGTGTTCCAAATTCATCTTTCTATATAGGAGAGAACAGAGGGAAACCTAAACATAAAAAATGCTACTGTAGACGAACGCTTCAACGTAGAAGAACAAAATTAGGTGAGCCAAGTGGGATTTGTGTACTGATCATTACCACCAAGTATCATCAAGATTGGGTGAAAAAATATTTGCTGGTATTTCGGTAACTCGTTATTTCTTAGAAGCTTGGCAACCCCTCTCAATGAAAGTGCTTTACCACAGTCTGTGCCTAGGGCTACTTGAAGAGGAAACAACCCATAGAGACAAAACTGAGAACTCCTTTATTTTGTCAAGTTTCAAAGAGCTACTACAAACCATGTGGGATTTACAGTTCCAAATTCATCTATCTATATGGGAGAGAACAGAGAAAATCCTAAATATAAAAAATGCTACTGTAGACAAACGCTTCAACCTAGAAGAACAAATTTGGTGAGCCAAGTGGGATTGTGTACTGATCATTAGCACCAAGTATCATCAAGATTGGGTGAAAAAATATTTGCTGGTATTTCGGAAAACTCGTTATTTCTTAGAGCTTGGCAAACCCTCTCAATGAAAGTGCTTTTCCCACAGTCTGTGCCTAGGGCTATTTTGAAGAGGAAACAAACCATAGAGACAAAACTGAGAACACCTTTATTTTGTCAAGTTTCAAAGAGCTACGAAAAACCATGTTGGATTTAGAGTTCCAAATTCATCTTTCTATATAGGAGAGAACAGAGGGAAAACCTAAATATAAAAACTGCTACTGTAGACGAACGTTTCAACCAAGAAGAACAAAATTTGGTGAGCCTAGTGGATTTGTGTACTGATCATTACCACCAAGTATCATCAAGATTGGGTGAAAAAATATTTGCTGGTATTTTGGAAACTCGTAATTCCTTAGGAGCTTGGCAACCCCTCTCAATGAAAGTGGTTTTCCAGTCTAAGCCTAGGGCTACTTGAAGAGGAAACAAACCATGGAGACAAAACTGAGAACTCCTTCATTTTGTCAAGTTTCAAAGAGCTACTACAAACCATGTTGGATTTAGAGTTCCAAATTCATCTATCTATATATGAGAGAACAGAGTGAAACCTAAATATAAAAACTGCTACTGTAGACGATCGCTTCAACCTAGAAGAACAAAATTTGGTTAGCCAAGTGGGATTTGTGTACTGATCATTACCACCAAGTATCATCAAGATTGGGTGAAAAAATATTGCTGGTAATTCTGAAACTCGTTATTTCTTAGAAGCTTGGCAACCCCTCTAAATGAAAGTGCTTTTCCACAGTCTGTGCCTAGGGCTACTTGAAGAGGAAAGAAACCAAAGCGACAAAACTGAGAACTCCTTTATTTTGTCAAGTTTCAAAGAGCTACTACAAACCATGTTGGATTTAGAGTTCCAAATTCATAATTCTATATAGGAGAGAACAGAGGGAAACCTAAATATAAAAACTGCTACTGTATACGAACGCTTCAACTAGAAGAACAAAATTTGGTGAGCCAAGTGGATTTGTGTACTGATCATTAGCACCAAGTATCATTCAAGATTCTGTGAAAAAAATATTGCTGGTATTTCGGAAACTCGTAATTTCATAGAAGCTTGGCAACCCCTCTCAATGAAAGTGCTTTTCCACAGTCTGTGCTAGGACTACTTGAAGAGGAAACAAACCATAGAGACAAAACTGAGAACTCCTTTATTTTGTCAAGTTTCAAAGAGCTACAAGAAACCATGTTTAATTTCGAGTTCCAAATTCATCTTATCTATATATTAGAGAACAGAGGGAAACCTAAATATAAAAACTGCTACTGTAGACGAACGCTTCAACCTAGAGGAACAAAAATTTGGTGAGCCAAGTGTGATTTGTGTGCTGATCATTAGCACCAAGTATCATCAAGATTGGATGAAAAAATGTTTGCTGGTATTTCGGAAACTCGTTATTTCTTAGAAGCTTGGCAACCCCTCTCAATGAAGGAGGTTTTCCACAGTGTGTGCCTAGGGCTACTTGAAGAGGAAACAAACCATAGAGACAAAACTGAGAACTCCTTTATTTTGTCAAGTTTCAAAGAGCTACTACAAACCATGTTGGATTTAGTGTTCCAAATTCATCTTTCTATATAGGAGAGAACAGAGGGAAACCTAAACATAAAAACTGCTACTGTAGACGAACGCTTCAACCTAGAAGAACAAAATTAGGTGAGCCAAGTGGGATTTGTGTACTGATCATTACCACCAAGTATCATCAAGATTGGGTGAAAAAATATTTGCTGGTATTTCGGTAACTCGTTATTTCTTAGAAGCTTGGCAACCCCTCTCAATGAAAGTGCTTTACCACAGTCTGTGCCTAGGGCTACTTGAAGAGGAAACAACCCATAGAGACAAAACTGAGAACTCCTTTATTTTGTCAAGTTTCAAAGAGCTACAAGAAACCATGTTTAATTTCGAGTTCCAAATTCATCTATCTATATATTAGAGAACAGAGGGAAACCTAAATAAAAACTGCTACTGTAGACGAACGCTTCAACCTAGAAGAACAAAATTTGGTAAGCCAAGTGGGATTTGTGTACTGATCATTACCACCAAGTATCATCAAGATTGGGTGAAAAAATATTTGCTGGTATTTCGGAAACTCGTTTTTTTCTTAGAAGCTTGGCAACCACTCTCAATGAAAGTGCTTTTCCACAGTGTGTGCCTAGGTCTACTTGAAGAGGGAAACAATACTTGAAGAGGAAACAAACCACAGAGACAAAACTGAGAACTCCGTTATTTTTTCAAGTTTCAAAGAGCTACTACAAACCATGTTGTATTTAGAGTTCCAAATTCATCTATCTATATAGGGGAGAAAAAAGGGAAAAATAAATATAAAAACTGCTACTGTAGACGAACGCTTCAACCTAGAAGAACAAAATTTGGTGAGCCAAGTGGGATTTGTGTACTGATCATTACCACCAAGTATCATCAAGATTGGGTTAATAAATATTTGCTGGTATTTCGGAAACTCGTTATTTCTAAGAAGCTTGGCAACCCATCTCAATGAAAGTGCTTTTCCACAGAGTGTGTCTAGGGCTACTTTAAGAGGAAACAAACCATAGAGAAAAAAATTGAGAACTCCGTTATTTTTTCAAGTTTCAAAGCGCTACTACAAACCATGTTGGATTTAGAGTTCCAAATTCATCTATCTATATATTAGAGAACAGAGGGAAACCTAAATATAAAAACTGCTACTGTAGACGAACGCTTCAACCTAGAAGAACAAAATTTGGTGAGCCAAGTGGGATTTGTGTACTGATCATTACCACCAAGTATCATCAAGTTTGGGTGAAAAAATATTTGCTGGTATTTCCGAAACTCGTTATTTCTTAGAAGCTTGGCAACCCCTCTCAATGAAAGAGGTTTTCCACAGTGTGTGCCTAGGGCTACTTGAAGAGGAAACAAACCATAGAGACAAAACTGAGAACTCCGTTATTTTGTCAAGTCTCAAAGAGCTACTACAAACCATGTTGGATTTAATGTTCCAAATTCATCTATCTATATAAGAGATAACTGAGGGAAACCTAAATATAAAAACTGCTACTGTAGACGAACGCTTCAACCTAGAAGAACAAAATTTGGTGAGCCAAGTGGGATTTGTGTACTGATCATTACCAACCAAGTATCATCAAGATTGGGTGAAAAAATATTTGTTGGTATTTCGGAAACTCGTTTTTTCTTAGAAGCTTGGCAACCCCTCTCAATGAAAGTGCTTTTCCACAGAGTGTGTCTCTGGCTACTTTAAGAGGAAACAAACCATAGAGACAAAACTGAGAACTTCTTTATTTTGTCAAGTTTCAAAGAGCTACAAGAAACCATGTTTAATTTCGAGTTCCAAATTCATCTATCTATATATTAGAGAACAGAGGGAAACCTAAATATAAAAACTGCTACTGTAGACGAACGCTTCAACCTAGAGGAACAAAATTTGGTGAGCCAAGTGTGATTTGTGTGCTGATCATTAGCACCAAGTATCATCAAGATTGGATGAAAAAATGTTTGCTGGTATTTCGGAAACTCGTTATTTCTTAGAAGCTTGGCAACCCCTCTCAATGAAGGAGGTTTTCCACAGTGTGTGCCTAGGGCTACTTGAAGAGGAAACAAACCATAGAGACAAAACTGAGAACTCCTTTATTTTGTCAAGTTTCAAAGAGCTACTACAAACCATGTTGGATTTAGTGTTCCAAATTCATCTTTCTATATAGGAGAGAACAGAGGGAAACCTAAACATAAAAACTGCTACTGTAGACGAACGCTTCAACCTAGAAGAACAAAATTAGGTGAGCCAAGTGGGATTTGTGTACTGATCATTACCACCAAGTATCATCAAGATTGGGTGAAAAAATATTTGCTGGTATTTCGGTAACTCGTTATTTCTTAGAAGCTTGGCAACCCCTCTCAATGAAAGTGCTTTACCACAGTCTGTGCCTAGGGCTACTTGAAGAGGAAACAACCCATAGAGACAAAACTGAGAACTCCTTTATTTTGTCAAGTTTCAAAGAGCTACAAGAAACCATGTTTAATTTCGAGTTCCAAATTCATCTATCTATATATTAGAGAACAGAGGGAAACCTAAATATAAAAACTGCTACTGTAGACGAACGCTTCAACCTAGAAGAACAAAATTAGGTGAGCCAAGTGGGATTTGTGTACTGATCATTACCACCAAGTATCATCAAGATTGGGTGAAAAAATATTTGCTGGTATTTCGGAAACTCGTTATTTCTTAGAAGCTTGGCAAACCCTCTCAATGAAAGTGCTTTTCCACAGTCTGTGCCTAGGGCTATTTGAAGAGGAAACAAACCATAGAGACAAAACTGAGAACTCCTTTATTTTGTCAAGTTTCAAAGAGCTACGAAAAACCATGTTGGATTTAGAGTTCCAAATTCATCTTTCTATATAGGAGAGAACAGAGGGAAACCTAAATATAAAAACTGCTACTGTAGACGAACGCTTCAACCTAGAAGAACAAAATTTGGTGAGCCTAGTGGGATTTGTGTACTGATCATTACCACCAAGTATCATCAAGATTGGGTGAAAAAATATTTGCTGGTATTTCGGAAACTCGTAATTCCTTAGGAGCTTGGCAACCCCTCTCAATGAAAGTGGTTTTCCACAGTCTAAGCCTAGGGCTACTTGAAGAGGAAACAAACCATGGAGACAAAACTGAGAACTCCTTCATTTTGTCAAGTTTCAAAGAGCTACTACAAACCATGTTGGATTTAGAGTTCCAAATTCATCTATCTATAGGAGAGAACAGAGGGAAAAATAAATATAAAAACTGCTACTGTAGACGAACGCTTCAACCTAGAAGAACAAAATTTGGTGAGCAAAGTGTGATTTGTGTACTGATCATTACCACCAAGTATCATCAAGATTGGGTGAAAAAATATTTGCTGGTATTTCGAAAACTAGTTATTTCTTAGAAGCTTGGCAACCCCTCTCAATGAAAGTGCTTTTCCACAGTCTGTGCTTAGGGCTACTTGAAGAGGAAACAAACCATAGCGACAAAACTGAGAACTCCTTTATTTTGTCAAGTTTCAAAGACCTACTACAAACCATGTTGGATTTAGAGTTCCAAATTCATCTTTCTATATAGGAGAGAACAGAGGGAAACCTAAATATAAAAACTGCTACTGTAGACGAACGATTCAACCTGGAAGAACAAAATTTGGTGAGCCAAGTGGGATTTGTGTACTGATCATTAGCACCAAGTATCATCAAGATTGGGTGAAAAAAATATTTGCTGGTATTTCGGAAACTCGTTATTTCTTAGAAGCTTGGCAAATCCTCTCAATGAAAGTGCTTTTCCACAGTCTGTTCCTAGGGCTACTTGAACAGGAAACAAAACATAGAGACAAAACTGAGAACTCCTTTATTTTGTCAAGTTTCAAAGAGCTACTACAAACCATGTTGGATTTAGAGTTCCAAATTCATCTATTTATATATTAGAGAACAGAGGGAAACCTAAATATAAAAACTGCTACTGTAGACGAACGCTTCAACCTAGAAGAACAAAATTTGGTGAGCCAAGTGGGATTTGTGTACTGATCATTACCACCACGTATCATCAAGATTGGGTGAAAAAATATTTGCTGGTATTTCGGAAACTCGTTATTTATTAGAAGCTTGGCAACCCCTCTCAATGAAAGAGGTTTTCCACAGTGTGTGCCTAGGGCTAATTGAAGAGGAAACAAACCATAGAGACAAAACTGAGAACTCCGTTATTTTGTCAAGTCTCAAAGAGCTACTACAAACCATGTTGAATTTAATGTTCCAAATTCATCTATTTATATATGAGATAACTGAGGGAAACCTAAATATAAAAACTGCTACTGTAGACGAACGCTTCAACCTAGAAGACCAAAATTTGGTGAGCCAAGTGGGATTTGTGTACTGATCATTACCACCAAGTATCATCAAGATTGGGTGAAAAAATATTTGCTGGTATTTCGGAAAGTCGTTTTTTCTTAGAAGCTTGGCAACCCCTCTCAATGAAAGTGCTTTTCCACAGTCTGTTCCTAGGG
>NW_027514659.1:94702-146896 GCF_048772815.1 Callospermophilus lateralis | reverse complement strand
TTTTAAGAAGCTAGCACAAACCGTGTTTGATTTAGAGTTCTAAATGCATCTGTCAATATAGGAGAAAACAGAGTGAAACCTAAAAATTCAAACTGTTATGCAAAAGAATGCTTCAACGTAAAAGAACGAAACTTGAGCATCCAAGTGGGATTGGTGTACTGATCATTACTTGAAAGTATCATGAAGATTGGATGAAACAATATATGTTGAGATTTCAGGAGACTCTAGTGTTTTGAAAGTTTGGCAACCCCTTCAATATGAATGTTATTCGCCAGTCCCTGCTTTAGGCTACATCAAGAGGAAACAAACATTAGAGATAGAACGTAGAACTAATGTATTGGGTCAAGTTTCAAGAAGCTAGCACAAACCGAGTTTGATATAGTTCGAACTGCATCTGTCAATATAGGAGAAAACAGAGTGAAACCTAAAAATTCAAACTGTTACTGCAAACGAATGGTTCAACCTAGGAGCACGAAACTTGTGCATCCAAGTTTGATTGGTGTACTGCTCATTACTGGAAAGTACCATGAAGGTCGGAAGCAAAAATTTATGTTGAGATTTCAGGAGACTCTAGTGTTTTGGCCGCCTAACAACGCCTTTCATTGAATGTGTCATTCACCAGTATCTACTTAAGGCTACACCAAGAGGAAACAAACCTTAGAGATAGAACGTAGAACTACAGTATTGTGTCAAGTTTCAAGAAGCTAGCAGAAACCGTGTTTGATTTAGAGTTCTAACTGCATCTGTCAATATAGGAGAAAACAGAGTGAAACCTAAAAATTCAAACTGTTAATGCAAAAGAATGCTTCAACGTAAAAGAACGAAACTTGAGCATCCAAGTGGGATTGGTGTACTGATCATTACTTGAAAGTATCATGAAGATTGGATGAAAAAATATATGTTGAGATTTCAGGAGACTCTAGTGTTTTGGAAGTTTGGCAACCCCTTCAATATGAGTGTTATTCGCCAGTCCCTGCTTTAGGCTACATCAAGAGGAAACAAACCTTAGAGATAGAACGTAGAACTAATGTATTGTGTCAAGTTTCAAGAAGCTAGCACAAACCGTGTTTGATATAGTTCTAACTGCATCTGTCAATATAGGAAAAAACAGAGTGAAACCTAAAAATTCAAACTGTTACTGCAAACGAATGCTTCAACGTAAAAGAATGAAACTTGAGCATCCAAGTGGGATTGGTGTACTGATCATTACTTGAAAGTATCATGAAGATTGGATGAAAGAATATATGTTGAGATTTCAGGAGACTTTAGTGTTTTGGAAGTTTGGCAACTCTTTTCATTATAAGTGTTATTCGCCAGTCCCTGCTTTAGGCTACATCAAGAGGAAACAAACCTTAGAGATAGAACGTAGAAGTAATGTAATGTGTCAAGTTTCAAGAAGCTAGCACAAACCGTGTTTGATATAGTTCGAACTGCATCTGTCAATATACGAGAAAACAGAGTGAAAGCTAAAAATTCAAACTGTTACTGCAAACGAATGCTTCAACCTAGGAGAACGAAACTTGGGCATCCAAGTTTGATTGGTGTACTGCTCATTACTTGAAAGTATCATGAAGGTCTGAAGCAAAAATTTATGTTGAGATTTCAGGAGACTCTAGTGTTTTGGCCGCCTAACAACGCCTTTCATTGAATGTGTCATTCACCAGTATCTGCTCAAGGCTACATCAAGAGGAAACAAACCTTAGAGATAGAACGTAGAACTACTGTATTGTGTCAAGTTTCAAGAAGCTAGCACAAACCGTGTTTGATATAGTTCGAAATGCATCTGTCAATATAGGAGAAAACAGAGTGAAACCTAAAAATTCAAACTGTTACTGCAAACGAATGCTTCAACCTAGGAGAACGAAACTTGGGCATCCAAGTTTGATTGGTGTACTGCTCATTACTTGAAAGTACCATGAAGGTCGGAAGCAAAAATTTATGTTGAGATTTCAGGAGACTCTAGTGTTTTGGACGCCTAACAACGCCTTTCATTGAATGTGTCATTCACCAGTATCTGCTTAAGGCTACATCAAGAGGAAACAAACCTTAGAGATAGAACGTAGAACTACTGTATTGTGTCAAGTTTCAAGAAGCTAGCACAATCCGTGTTTGATTTAGAGTTCTAACTGCATTTGTCAATATACGAGAAAACAGAGTGAAACCTAAAAATTCAAACTGTTACTGCAAACGAATGCTTCAACGTAAAAGAATGAAACTTGAGCATCCAAATGGGATTGGTGTACTGATCATTACTTGAAAGTATCATGAAGATTGGATGAAAAAATATATGTTGAGATTTCAGGAGACTCTAGTGTTTCGGAAGTTTGGCAACCCCTTCAATATGAGTGTTATTCGCCAGTCCCTGCTTTAGGCTACATCAAGAGGAAACAAACCTTAGAGAGAGAACGTAGAACTAATGTATTGTGTCAAGTTTCAAGAAGCTAGCACAAACCGTGTTTGATATAGAGTTCGAACGCATCTGTCAATATATTAGAAAAAAGAGTGAAACCTAAAAATTCAAACTGTTACTGCAAACGAATGCTTCAAACTAGGAGAACGAAACTTGGGCATCCAAGTTTGATTGGTGTACTGCTCATTACTTGAAAGTATCCTGAAGGTCGGAAGCAAAAATTTATGTTGAGATTTCTGGAGAATCTAGTGTTTTGGCCGCCTAACAAAGCCTTTCATTGTATGTGTCATTCACCAGTATCTGCTTAAGGCTACATCAAGAGGAAACAAAGATTAGAGATAGAACATAGAACTACTGTATTGTGTCAAGTTTCAAGAAGCTAGCACAAACCGTGTTTGATTTAGAGTTCTAACTGCATCTGTCAATATAGGAGAAAACAGAGTGAAACCTAAAAATTCAAACTGTTACTGCAAACGAATGCTTCAACGTAAAAGAACGAAACTTGAGCATCCAAGTGGGATTGGTGTACTGATCATTACTTGAAAGTATCATGACGATTGGATGAAAAAATATATGTTGATATTTCAGGAGACTCTAGTGTTTTGGAAGTTTGGCAACTCCTTTCATTATAAGTGTTATTCGCCAGTCCCTGCTTTAGGCTACATCAAGAGGAAACAAACCTTAGAGATAGAACGTAGAACTAATGTATTGTGTCAAGTTTCAAGAAGCTAGCACAAACCGTGTTTGATATAGTTCGAACTGCATCTGTCAATATAGGAGAAAACAGAGTGAAACCTAATAATTCAAACTGTTACTGCAAACGAATGCTTCAACCTAGGAGAACGAAACTTGGGCATCCAAGTTTGATTGGTGTACTGCTCATTACTTGAAAGTATCATGAAGGTCGGAAGCAAAAATTTATGGTGAGATTTCAAGAGAGTCTAGTGTTTTGGCCGCCTAACAATGCCTTTCATTGAATGTGTCATTCACCAGTATCTGCTTAAGGCTACATCAAGAGGAAACAAACCTTAGAGATAGAACGTAGAACTACTGTATTGTGTCAAGTTTCAAGAAGCTAGCACAAACCGTGTTTGATTTAGAGTTCTAACTGCATCTGTCAATATCGGAGAAAACAGAGTGAAACCTAAAAATTCAAACTGTTACTGCAAACGAATGCTTCAACGTAAAAGAATGAAACTTGAGCATCCAAGTGGGATTGGTGTACTGATCATTACTTGAAAGTATCATGAAGATTGGATGAAAGAATATGTGTTGAGATTTCAGGAGACTCTAGTGTTTTGGAAGTTGGCAACCCCTTCAATATGAGTGTTATTCGCCAGTCCCTGCTTTAGGCTACATCAAGAGGAAACAAACCTTAGAGATAGAACGTAGAACTAATGTATTGTGTCAAGTTTCAAGAAGCTAGCACAAACCGTGTTTGATTTAGAGTTCGAACGCATCTGTCAATATAGTAGAAAACAGAGTGAAACCTAAATATTTAAACTGTTACTGCAAACGAATGCTTCAACCTAGGAGAACGATACTTGGGCATCCAAGTTTGATTGGTGTACTGCTCATTACTTGAAATTATCATGAAGTTCAGAAGCAAAAATTTATGTTGAGATTTCAGGAGACTCTTGTGTTTTGGACGCCTAACAACGCCTTCCATTGAATGTGTCATTCACCAGTATCTGCTTAAGGCTACATCAAGAGGAAACAAACCTTAGAGATAGAACGTAGAACTACTGTATTGTGTCAAGTTTCAAGAAGCTAGCACAAACCGTGTTTGATATAGTTCGAACTGCATCTGTCAATATAGGAGAAAACAGAGTGAAACCTAAAAATTCAAACTGTTACTGCAAACGAATGCTTCAACCTAGGAGAACGAAACTTGGGCATCCAAGTTTGATTGGTGTACTGCTCATTACTTGAAAGTACCATGAAGGTCGGAAGCAAAAATTTATGTTGAGATTTCAGGAGACTCTAGTGTTTTGGACGCCTAACAACGCCTTTCATTGAATGTGTCATTCACCAGTATCTGCTTAAGGCTACATCAAGAGGAAACAAACCTTAGAGATAGAACGTAGAACTAATGTATTGTGTCAAGTTTCAAGAAGCTAGCACAATCCGTGTTTGATTTAGAGTTCTAACTGCATTTGTCAATATACGAGAAAACAGAGTGAAACCTAAAAATTCAAACTGTTACTGCAAACGAATGCTTCAACGTAAAAGAATGAAACTTGAGCATCCAAATGGGATTGGTGTACTGATCATTACTTGAAAGTATCATGAAGATTGGATGAAAAAATATATGTTGAGATTTCAGGAGACTCTAGTGTTTCGGAAGTTTGGCAACCCCTTCAATATGAGTGTTATTCGCCAGTCCCTGCTTTAGGCTACATCAAGAGGAAACAAACCTTAGAGAGAGAACGTAGAACTAATGTATTGTGTCAAGTTTCAAGAAGCTAGCACAAACCGTGTTTGATATAGAGTTCGAACGCATCTGTCAATATATTAGAAAAAAGAGTGAAACCTAAAAATTCAAACTGTTACTGCAAACGAATGCTTCAAACTAGGAGAACGAAACTTGGGCATCCAAGTTTGATTGGTGTACTGCTCATTACTTGAAAGTATCCTGAAGGTCGGAAGCAAAAATTTATGTTGAGATTTCTGGAGAATCTAGTGTTTTGGCCGCCTAACAAAGCCTTTCATTGTATGTGTCATTCACCAGTATCTGCTTAAGGCTACATCAAGAGGAAACAAAGATTAGAGATAGAACATAGAACTACTGTATTGTGTCAAGTTTCAAGAAGCTAGCACAAACCGTGTTTGATTTAGAGTTCTAACTGCATCTGTCAATATAGGAGAAAACAGAGTGAAACCTAAAAATTCAAACTGTTACTGCAAACGAATGCTTCAACGTAAAAGAACGAAACTTGAGCATCCAAGTGGGATTGGTGTACTGATCATTACTTGAAAGTATCATGACGATTGGATGAAAAAATATATGTTGATATTTCAGGAGACTCTAGTGTTTTGGAAGTTTGGCAACTCCTTTCATTATAAGTGTTATTCGCCAGTCCCTGCTTTAGGCTACATCAAGAGGAAACAAACCTTAGAGATAGAACGTAGAACTAATGTATTGTGTCAAGTTTCAAGAAGCTAGCACAAACCGTGTTTGATATAGTTCGAACTGCATCTGTCAATATAGGAGAAAACAGAGTGAAACCTAATAATTCAAACTGTTACTGCAAACGAATGCTTCAACCTAGGAGAACGAAACTTGGGCATCCAAGTTTGATTGGTGTACTGCTCATTACTTGAAAGTATCATGAAGGTCGGAAGCAAAAATTTATGGTGAGATTTCAAGAGAGTCTAGTGTTTTGGCCGCCTAACAATGCCTTTCATTGAATGTGTCATTCACCAGTATCTGCTTAAGGCTACATCAAGAGGAAACAAACCTTAGAGATAGAACGTAGAACTACTGTATTGTGTCAAGTTTCAAGAAGCTAGCACAAACCGTGTTTGATATAGAGTTCTAACTGCATCTGTCAATATCGGAGAAAACAGAGTGAAACCTAAAAATTCAAACTGTTACTGCAAACGAATGCTTCAACGTAAAAGAATGAAACTTGAGCATCCAAGTGGGATTGGTGTACTGATCATTACTTGAAAGTATCATGAAGATTGGATGAAAGAATATGTGTTGAGATTTCAGGAGACTCTAGTGTTTTGGAAGTTGGCAACCCCTTCAATATGAGTGTTATTCGCCAGTCCCTGCTTTAGGCTACATCAAGAGGAAACAAACCTTAGAGATAGAACGTAGAACTAATGTATTGTGTCAAGTTTCAAGAAGCTAGCACAAACCGTGTTTGATTTAGAGTTCGAACGCATCTGTCAATATAGTAGAAAACAGAGTGAAACCTAAATATTTAAACTGTTACTGCAAACGAATGCTTCAACCTAGGAGAACGATACTTGGGCATCCAAGTTTGATTGGTGTACTGCTCATTACTTGAAATTATCATGAAGTTCAGAAGCAAAAATTTATGTTGAGATTTCAGGAGACTCTTGTGTTTTGGACGCCTAACAACGCCTTCCATTGAATGTGTCATTCACCAGTATCTGCTTAAGGCTACATCAAGAGGAAACAAACCTTAGAGATAGAACGTAGAACTACTGTATTGTGTCAAGTTTCAAGAAGCTAGCACAAACCGTGTTTGATTTAGAGTTCTTACTGCATCTGTCAATATATGAGAAAAAAGAGTGAAACCTAAAAATTCAAACTGTTACTGCAAACGAATGCTTCAATGTAAAAGAACGAAACTTGAGCATCCAAGTAGGATTGGTGTACTGATCATTACTTGAAAGTATCATGAAGATTGGATGAAAAAATATATGTTGAGATTTCAGGAGACTCTAGTGTTTTGGAAGTTTGGCAACTCCTTTCATTATAAGTGTTATTCGCCAGTCCCTGCTTTAGGCTACATCAAGAGGAAACAAACCTTAGAGATAGAACGTAGAACTACTGTATTGTGTCAAGTTTCAAGAAGCTAGCACAAACCGTGTTTCATTTAGAGTTCTAACTGCATCTGTCAATATAGGAGAAAACAGAGTGAAACCTAAAAATTCAAACTGTTACTGCAAACGAATGCTTCAACCTAGGAGAACGAAACTTGGGCATCCAAATTTGATTGGTGTACTGCTCATTACTTGAAAGTATCATGAAGGTCGGAAGCAAAAATTTATGTTGAGATTTCAGGAGAGTCTAGTGTTTTCGCAGCCTAACAACGCCTTTCATTGAATGTGTCATTCACCAGTATCTGCTTAAGGCTACATCAAGAGGAAAGAAACCTTAGAGATAGAACGTAGAACTACTGTATTGTGTCAAGTTTCAAGAAGCTAGCACAAACCGTGTTTGATTTAGAGTTCTAACTGCATCTGTCAATGTAGGAGAAAACAGAGTGGAACCTAAAAATTCAAACTGTTACTGCAAACGAATGCTTCAACGTAACAGAACGAAACTTGAGCATCCAATGGGATTTGTGTACTGATCATTACTTGAAAGTATCATGAAGATTGGATGAAAAAATATATGTTGAGATTTCAGGAGACTCTAGTGTTTTGGAAGTTTGGCAACTCCTTTCATTATAAGTGTATTCGCCAGTCCCTGCTTTAGGCTACATCAAGAGGAAACAAACCTTAGAGATAGAACGTAGAACTAATGTATTGTGTCAAGTTTCAAGAAGCTAGCACAAACCGTGTTTGATATAGTTCGAACTGCATCTGTCAATATAGGAGAAAACAGAGTGAAACCTAAAAATTCAAACTGTTACTGCAAACGAATGCTTCAACGTAAAAGAATGAAACTTGAGCATCCAAGTGGGATTGGTGTTCTGATCATTACTTGAAAGTATCATGAAGATTGGATGAAAGAATATATGTTGAGATTTCAGGACACTCTAGTGTTTTCGAAGTTTTCAACCCCTTCAATATGAGTGTTATTCGCCAGTCCCTGCTTTAGGCTACATCAAGAGGAAACAAACCTTAGAGATAGAACGTAGAACAAATGTATTGTGTCAAGTTTCAAGAAGCTAGCACAAACCGTGTTTGATATAGTTCGAACTGCATCTGTCAATATAGGAGAAAACAGAGTGAAACCTAAAAATTCAAACTGTTACTGCAAACGAATGCTTCAACCTAGGAGAACGAAACTTGGGCATCCAAGTTTGATTCGTGTACTGCTCATTACTTGAAAGTATCATGAAGGTCGGAAGCAAAAATTTATGTTGAGATTTCAGGAGAGTCTAGTGTTTTGGCAGCCTAACAACGCCTTTCATTGAATGTGTCATTCACCAGTATCTGCTTAAGGCTACATCAAGAGGAAACAAACCTTAGAGATAGAACGTAGAACTACTGTATTGTGTCAAGTTTCAAGAAGCTAGCACAAACCGTGTTTGATTTAGAGTTCTAACTGCATCTGTCAATATAGGAGAAAACAGAGTGCAACCTAAAAATTCAATTGTTACTGCAAACGAATGCTTCAACGTACAAGAATGAAACTTGAGCATCCAAGTGGGATTGGTGTACTGCTCATTACTTGAAAGTATCATGAAGATTGAATGAAAAAATATATGTTGAGATTTCAAAAGACTCTAGTGTTTTGGAAGTTTGGCAAACCCTTCAATATGAGTGTTATTCGCCAGTCCCTGCTTTAGGCTACATCAAGAGGAAACAAACCTTCGAGGTAGAACGTAGAACTAATGTATTGTGTCAAGTTTCAAGAAGCTAGCACAAACCGTGTTTGATATAGTTCGAACTGCATCTGTCAATATACGAGAAAACAGAGTGAAACCTAAAAATTCAAACTGTTACTGCAAACGAATGCTTCAAACTAGGAGAACGAAACTTGGGCATCCAAGTTTGATTGGTGTACTGCTCATTACTTGAAAGTATCATGAAAGTCGGAAGCAAAAATTTATGTTGAGATTTCAGGAGAGTCTAGTGTTTTCGCAGCCTAACAACGCCTTTCATTGAATGTGTCATTCACCAGTATCTGCTTAAGGCTACATCAAGAGGAAACAAACCTTAGAGATAGAACGTAGAACTACTGTATTGTGTCAAGTTTCAAGAAGCTAGCACAAACCGTGTTTGATTTAGAGTTCTAATTGCATCTGTCAATGTAGGAGAAAATAGAGTGGAACCTAAAAATTCAAACTGTTACTGCAAACGAATGCTGCAAAGTAAAAGAACGAAACTTGAGCATCCAAGTGGGATTGGTGTAATGATCATTACTTGAAAGTATTATGAAGATTGGATGAAAAAATATATGTTGAGATTTCAGGAGACTCTAGTGTTTTGGAAGTTTGGCAACCCCTTCAATATGAGTGTTATTCACCAGTCCCTGCTTTAGGCTACATCTAGAGGAAACAAACCTTAGAGGTAGAACGTAGAACTAATGTATTGTGTCAAGTTTCAAGAAGGTAGCACAAACCGTGTTTGATATAGTTCGAACTGCATCTGTCAGTATACGAGAAAACAGAGTGAAACCTAAAAATTCAAACTGTTACTGCAAACGAATGCTTCAACCTAGGAGAACGAAACTTGGGCATCCAAGTTTGATTGGTGTACTGCTCATTACTTGAAAGTATCATGAAGGTCGGAAGCAAAAATTTATGTTGAGATTTCAGGAGGGTCTAGTGTTTTCGCAGCCTAACAACGCCTTTCATTGAATGTGTCATTCACCAGTATCTGCTTAAGGCTACATCAAGAGGAAACAAACCTTAGAGATAGAACGTAGAACTACTGTATTGTGTCAAGTTTCAAGAAGCTAGCACAAACCGTGTTTGATTTAGAGTTCTAATTACATCTGTCAATGTAGGAGAAAACAGAGTGGAACCTAAAAATTCAAACTGTTACTGCAAACGAATGCTTCAAAGTAAAAGAACGAAACTTGAGCATCCAAGTGGGATTGGTGTAATGATCATTACTTGAAAGTATTATGAAGATTGGATGAAAAAATATATGTTGATATTTCAGGAGACTCTAGTGTTTTGGAAGTTTGGCAACCCCTTCAATATGAGTGTTATTCACCAGTCCCTGCTTTAGGCTACATCTAGAGGAAACAAACCTTAGAGGTAGAACGTAGAACTAATGTATTGTGTCAAGTTTCAAGAAGGTAGCACAAACCGTGTTTGATATAGTTCGAACTGCATCTGTCAATATAGGAGAAAACAGAGTGAAACCTAAAAATTCAAAATGTTACTGCAAACGAATGCTTCAACCTAGGAGAACTAAACTTGGGCATCCAAGTTTGATTGGTGTACTGCTCATTACTTGAAAGTATCATGAAGTTCGGAAGCAAAAATTTATGTTGAGATTTCAGGAGGGTCTAGTGTTTTCGCAGCCTAACAACGCCTTTCATTGAATGTGTCATTCACCAGTATCTGCTTAAGGCTACATCAAGAGGAAACAAACCTTAGAGATAGAACGTAGAACTACTGTATTGTGTCAAGTTTCAAGAAGCTAGCACAAACCGTGTTTGATTTAGAGTTCTAACTGCATCTGTCAATGTAGGAGAAAACAGAGTGGAACCTAAAAATTCAAACTGTTACTGCAAACGAATGCTTCAACGTAAAAGAACGAAACTTGAGCATCCAAGTGGGATTGGTGTACTGATCATTACTTGAAAGTATCATGAAGATTGGATGTAAAAATATATGTTGAGATTTCAGGAGACTTTAGTGTTTTGGAAGTTTGGCAACTCCTTTCATTATACGTGTTATTCGCGAGTCCCTGCTTTAGGCTACATCAAGAGGAAACAAACCTTAGAGATAGAACGTAGAACAAATGTATTGTGTCAAGTTTCAAGAAGCTAGCACAAACCGTGTTTGATATAGTTCGAACTGCATCTGTCAATATAGGAGAAAACAGAGTGAAACCTAAAAATTCAAACTGTTACTGCAAACGAATGCTTCAACCTAGGAGAACGAAACTTGGGCATCCAAGTTTGATTCGTGTACTGCTCATTACTTGAAAGTATCATGAAGGTCGGAAGCAAAAATTTATGTTGAGATTTCAGGAGAGTCTAGTGTTTTGGCAGCCTAACAACGCCTTTCATTGAATGTGTCATTCACCAGTATCTGCTTAAGGCTACATCAAGAGGAAACAAACCTTAGAGATAGAACGTAGAACTACTGTATTGTGTCAAGTTTCAAGAAGCTAGCACAAACCGTGTTTGATTTAGAGTTCTAACTGCATCTGTCAATATAGGAGAAAACAGAGTGCAACCTAAAAATTCAATTGTTACTGCAAACGAATGCTTCAACGTACAAGAATGAAACTTGAGCATCCAAGTGGGATTGGTGTACTGCTCATTACTTGAAAGTATCATGAAGATTGAATGAAAAAATATATGTTGATATTTCAAAAGACTCTAGTGTTTTGGAAGTTTGGCAAACCCTTCAATATGAGTGTTATTCGCCAGTCCCTGCTTTAGGCTAAATCAAGAGGAAACAAACCTTAGAGGTAGAACGTAGAACTAATGTATTGTGTCAAGTTTCAAGAAGCTAGCACAAACCGTGTTTGATATAGTTCGAACTGCATCTGTCAATATACGAGAAAACAGAGTGAAACCTAAAAATTCAAACTGTTACTGCAAACGAATGCTTCAAACTAGGAGAACGAAACTTGGGCATCCAAGTTTGATTGGTGTACTGCTCATTACTTGAAAGTATCATGAAAGTCGGAAGCAAAAATTTATGTTGAGATTTCAGGAGAGTCTAGTGTTTTGGCAGCCTAACAACGCCTTTCATTGAATGTGTCATTCACCAGTATCTGCTTAAGGCTACATCAAGAGGAAACAAACCTTAGAGATAGAACGTAGAACTACTGTATTGTGTCAAGTTTCAAGAAGCTAGCACAAACCGTGTTTGATTTAGAGTTCTAATTGCATCTGTCAATGTAGGAGAAAATAGAGTGGAACCTAAAAATTCAAACTGTTACTGCAAACGAATGCTGCAAAGTAAAAGAACGAAACTTGAGCATCCAAGTGGGATTGGTGTACTGATCATTACTTGAAAGTATTATGAAGATTGGATGAAAAAATATATGTTGAGATTTCAGGAGACTCTAGTGTTTTGGAAGTTTGGCAACCCCTTCAATATGAGTGTTATTCACCAGTCCCTGCTTTAGGCTACATCTAGAGGAAACAAACCTTAGAGGTAGAACGTAGAACTAATGTATTGTGTCAAGTTTCAAGAAGGTAGCACAAACCGTGTTTGATATAGTTCGAACTGCATCTGTCAATATAGGAGAAAACAGAGTGAAACCTAAAAATTCAAAATGTTACTGCAAACGAATGCTTCAACCTAGGAGAACTAAACTTGGGCATCCAAGTTTGATTGGTGTACTGCTCATTACTTGAAAGTATCATGAAGGTCGGAAGCAAAAATTTATGTTGAGATTTCAGGAGGGTCTAGTGTTTTCGCAGCCTAACAACGCCTTTCATTGAATGTGTCATTCACCAGTATCTGCTTAAGGCTACATCAAGAGGAAACAAACCTTAGAGATAGAACGTAGAACTACTGTATTGTGTCAAGTTTCAAGAAGCTAGCACAAACCGTGTTTGATTTAGAGTTCTAACTGCATCTGTCAATATAGGAGAAAACAGAGTGAAACCTAAAAATTCAAACTGTTACTGCAAACGAATGCTTCTACGTAAAAGAATGAAACTTGAGCATCCAAGTGGGATTGGTGAACTGATCATTACTTGAAAGTATCATGAAGATTGGATGAAAAAATATATGTTGAGATTTCAGGAGACTCTAGTGTTTTGGAAGTTGGCAACCCCTTCAATATGAGTGTTATTTGCCAGTCCCTGCTTTAGGCTACATCAAGAGGAAACAAACCTTAGAGATAGAACATAGAACTAATGTATTCTGTCAAGTTTCAAGAAGCTAGCACAAACCGTGTTTGATATAGTTCGAACTGCATCTGTCAATATACAAGAAAACCGAGTGAAACCTAAAAATTCAAACTGTTACTGCAAACGAATGCTTCAACCTAGGAGAACTAAACTTGGGCATCCAAGTTTGATTGGTGTACTGCTCATTACTTGAAAGTATCATGAAGGTCGGAAGCAAAAATTTATGTTGAGATTTCTGGAGACTCTAGGGTTTATCCGCCTAACAACGCCTTTCATTGAATGTGTTTTTCACCAGTAACTGATTAAGGCTACATCAAGAGGAAACAAACCTTAGAGATAGAACGTAGAACTACTGTATTGTGTCAAGTTTCAAGAAGCTAGCACAAACCGTGTTTGATTTAGAGTTCTAACTGCATCTGTCAATATAGGAGAAAACAGAGTGAAACCTAAAAATTCAAACTGTTACTGCAAACGAATGCTTCAACGTAAAAGAACGAAACTTGAGCATCCAAGTGGGATTGGTGTACTGATCATTACTTGAAAGTATCATGAAGATTGGACGAAAAAATATATGTTGAGATTTCAGGAGACTTTAGTGTTTTGGAAGTTTGGCAACTCCTTTCATTATAAGTGTTATTCGCGAGTCCCTGCTTTAGGCTACATCAAGAGGAAACAAACCTTAGAGATAGAACGTAGAACTAATGTATTGTGTCAAGTTTCAAGAAGCTAGCACAAACCGTGTTTGATATAGTTCGAACTGCATCTGTCAATATAGGATAAAACAGAGTGAAACCTAAAAATTCAAACTGTTACTGCAAACGAATGCTTCAACCTAGGAGAACGAAACTTGGGCATCCAAGTTTGATTGGTGTACTGCTCATTACTGGAAAGTATCATGAAGGTTCAAATCAAAAATTTATGTTGAGATTTCAAGAGACTCTAGTGTTTTGGCCGCCTAACAAGGCCTTTCATTGAATGTGTCATTCACCAGTATCTGCTTAAAGCTACATCAAGAGGAAACAAACCTTAGAGATAGAACGTAGAACTACTGTATTGTGTCAAGTTTTAAGAAGCTAGCACAAACCGTGTTTGATTTAGAGTTCTAACTGCATCTGTCAATATAGGAGAAAACAGAGTGAAACCTAAAAATTCAAACTGTTAATGCAAAAGAATGCTTCAACGTAAAAGAACGAAACTTGAGCATCCAAGTGGGATTGGTGTACTGATCATTACTTGAAAGTATCATGAAGATTGGATGAAACAATATATGTTGAGATTTCAGGAGACTCTAGTGTTTTGAAAGTTTGGCAACCCCTTCAATATGAGTGTTATTCGCCAGTCCCTGCTTTAGGCTACATCAAGAGGAAACAAACATTAGAGATAGAACGTAGAACTAATGTATTTGGTCAAATTTCAAGAAGCTAGCACAAACCGAGTTTGATATAGTTCGAACTGCATCTGTCAATATAGGAGAAAACAGAGTGAAACCTAAAAATTCAAACTGTTACTGCAAACGAATGCTTCAACCTAGGAGAACGAAACTTGGGCATCCAAGTTTGATTGGTGTACTGCTCATTACAGGAAAGTATCATGAAGGTCGGAAGCAAAAATTTATGTTGAGATTTCAGGAGACTCTAGTGTTTTGGCCGCCTAACAACGCCTTTCATTGAATGTGTCATTCACCAGTATCTGCTTAAGGCTACACCAAGAGGAAACAAACCTTAGAGATAGAACGTAGAACTACAGTATTGTGTCAAGTTTCAAGAAGCTAGCACAAACCGTGTTTGATGTAGAGTTCTAACTGCATCTGTCAATATATGAGAAAACAGAGTGAAAAATAAAATTCAAACTGTTAATGCAAAAGAATGCTTCAACGTAAAAGAACAAAACTTGAGCATCCAAGTGGGACTGGTGTACTGATCATTACTTAAAAGTATCATGAAGATTGGATGAAAAAACTATATGTTGAGATTTCAGGAGACTCTAGTGTTTTGGAAGTTTGGCAACCCCTTCAATATGAGTGTTATTCGCCAGTCCCTGCTTTAGGCTACATCAAGAGGAAACAAACCTTAGAGATAGAACGTAGAACTAATGTATTGTGTCAAGTTTCAAGAAGCTAGCACAAACCATGTTTGATATATTCTAACTGCATCTGTCAATATAGGAGAAAACAGAGTGAAACCTAAAAATTCAAACTGTTACTGCAAACGAATGCTTCAACGTAAAAGAATGAAACTTGAGCATCCAAGTGGGATTGGTGTACTGATCATTACTTGAAAGTATCATGAAGATTGGATGAAAGAATATATGTTGAGATTTCAGGAGACTTTAGTGTTTTGGAAGTTTGGCAACTCTTTTCATTATAAGTGTTATTCGCCAGTCCCTGCTTTAGGCTACATCAAGAGGAAACAAACCTTAGAGATAGAACGTAGAAGTAATGTATTGTGTCAAGTTTCAAGAAGCTAGCACAAACCGTGTTTGATATAGTTCGAACTGCATCTGTCAATATACGAGAAAACAGAGTGAAAGCTAAAAATTCAAACTGTTACTGCAAACGAATGCTTCAACCTAGGAGAACGAAACTTGGGCATCCAAGTTTGATTGGTGTACTGCTCATTACTTGAAAGTATCATGAAGGTCGGAAGCAAAAATTTATGTTGAGATTTCAGGAGACTCTAGTGTTTTGGCCGCCTAACAACGCCTTTCATTGAATGTGTCATTCACCAGTATCTGCTCAAGGCTACATCAAGAGGAAACAAACCTTAGAGATAGAACGTAGAACTACTGTATTGTGTCAAGTTTCAAGAAGCTAGCACAAACCGTGTTTGATTTAGAGTTCTAAAGGCATCTGTCAATATAGGAGAAAACAGAGTGAAACCTAAAAATTCAAACTGTTACTGCAAACGAATGCTTCAACGTAAAAGAACGAAACTTGAGCATCCAAGTGGGATTGGTGTACTGATCATTACTTGAAAGTATCATGAAGATTGGATGAAAAAATATATGTTGAGATTTCAGGAGACTCTAGTGTTTTGGAAGTTTGGCAACCCCTTCAATATGAGTGTTATTCGCCAGTCCCTGCTTTAGGCTACATCAAGAGGAAACAAACCTTAGAGATAGAACGTAGAACTAATGTATTGTGTCAAGTTTCAAGAAGCTAGCACAAACCGTGTTTGATATAGTTCGAACTGCATCTGTCAATATAGGAGAAAACAGAGTGAAACCTAAAAATTCAAACGGTTACTGCAAACGAATGCTTCAACCTAGAAGAACGAAACTTGGGCATCCAAGTTTGATTGGTGTACTGCTCATTACTTGAAAGTACCATGAAGGTCGGAAGCAAAAATTTAAGTTGAGATTTCAGGAGACTCTAGTGTTTTGGCAGCCTAACAACGCCTTTCATTGAATGTGTCATTCACCAGTATCTGCTTAAGGCTACATCAAGAGGAAACAAACCTTAGAGATAGAACGTAGAACTACTGTATTGTGTCAAGTTTCAAGAAGCTAGCACAATCCGTGTTTGATTTAGAGTTCTAACTGCATTTGTCAATATACGAGAAAACAGAGTGAAACTAAAAATTCAAACTGTTACTGCAAACGAATGCTTCAACGTAAAAGAATGAAACTTGAGCATCCAAGTGGAATGGTGTACTGATCATTACTTGAAAGTATCATGAAGATTGGATGAAAAAATATATGTTGAGATTTCAGGAGACTCTAGTGTTCTGGAAGTTTGGCAACCCCTTCAATATGAGTGTTATTCGCCAGTCCCTGCTTTAGGCTACATCAAGAGGAAACAAACCTTAGAGATAGAACGTAGAACTAATTTATTGTGTCAAGTTTCAAGAAGCTAGCACAAACCGTGTTTGATTTAGAGTTCTAACTGCATCTGTCAATATAGGAGAAAACAAAGTGAAACCTAAAAATTCAAACTGTTACTGCAAACGAATACTTCAACGTAAAAGAATGAAACTTGAGCATCCAAGTGGGATTGGTGTACTGATCATTACTTGAAAGTATCATGAAGATTGGATGAAAGAATATATGTTGAGATTTCAGGAGACTTTAGTGTTTTGGAAGTTTGGCAACTCCTTTCATTATAAGTGTTATTCGCCAGTCGCTGCTTTAGGCTACATCAAGAGGAAACAAACCTTAGAGATAGAACGTAGAACTAATGTATTGTGTTAAGTTTCAAGAAGCTAGCAAAAACCGTGTTTGATACAGTTCGAACTGCATCTGTCAATATACGAGAAAAGAGAGTGAAAGCTAAAAATTCAAACTGTTACTGCAAACGAATGCTTCAACCTAGGAGAACCAAACTTGGGCATCCAAGTTTGATTGGTGTACTGCTCATTACTTGAAAGTATCATGAAGGTCGGAAGCAAAAATTTATGTTGAGATTTCAGGAGACTCTAGTGTTTTGGCCGCCTAACAACGCCTTTCATTGAATGTGTCATTCACCAGTATCTGCTTAAGGCTACATCAAGAGGAAACAAACCTTAGAGATAGAACGTAGAACTACTGTATTGTGTCAAGTTTCAAGAAGCTAGCACAAACCGTGTTTGATTTAGAGTTCTATCTGCATCTATCAATATAGGAGAAAACAGAGTGAAACCTAAAAATTCAAACTGTTACTGCAAACGAATGCTTCAAAGTAAAAGAATGAAACTTGAGCATCCAAGTGGGATTGGTGTACTGATCATTACTTGAAAGTATCATGAAGATTGGATGAAAAAATATATGTTGAGATTTCAGGAGACTCTAGTGTTTTGGAAGTTTGGCAACCCCTTCAATATGAGTGTTATTCGCCAGTCCCTGCTTTAGGCTACATCAAAAGGAAACAAACCTTAGAGATAGAACGTAGAACTAATGTATTGTGTCAAGTTTCAAGAAGCTAGCACAAACCGTGTTTGATATAGTTCGAACTGCATCTGTCAATATAGGAGAAAACAGAGTGAAACCTAAAAATTCAAACTGTTACTGCAAACGAATGCTTCAACCTAGGAGAACGAAACTTGGGCATCCAAGTTTGACTGGTGTTCTGCTCATTACTTGAAAGTATCATGAAGGTCGGAAGCAAAAATTTATGTTGAGATTTCAGGAGACTCTAGTTTTTGGCAGCCTAACAACGCCTTTCATTGAATGTGCCATTCACCAGTATCTGCTTAAGGCTACATCAAGAGGAAACAAACCTTAGAGATAGAACGTAGAACTACTGTATTGTGTCAAGTTTCAAGAAGCTAGCACAATCCGTGTTTGATTTAGAGTTCTAACTGCATTTGTCAATATAGGAGAAAACAGAGTGAAACCTAAAAATTCAAACTGTTACTGCAAACGAATGCTTCAACGTAAAAGAATGAAACTTGAGCATCCAAGTGGGATTGGTGTACTGATCATTACTTGAAAGTATCAAGAAGATTGGATGAAAGAATATATGTTGAGATTTCAGGAGACTCTAGTGTTTTGGAAGTTTGGCAACTCCTTTCATTATAAGTGTTATTCCCCAGTCCCTGCTTTAGGCTACATCAAGAGGAAACAAACCTTAGCGATAGAACGTAGAACTAATGTATTGTGTCAAGTTTCAAGAAGCTAGCACAAACCGTGTTTGATTTAGAGTTCTAACTGCATCTGTCAATATAGGAGAAAACAGAGTGAAACCTAAAAATTCAAACTGCTACTGCAAACGAATGCTTCAACGTAAAAGAACAAAACTTGAGCATCCAAGTGGGATTGGTGTACTGATCATTACTTGAAAGTATCATGAAGATTGGATGAAAAATATAATTTGAGATTTCAGGAGACTCTAGGGTTTTGGATGTTTGGCAACCCCTTCAATATGAGTGTTATTCGCCAGTCCCTGCTTTAGTCTACATCAAGAGGAAACAAACCTTAGAGATAGAACGTAGAACTAATGTACTGTGTCAAGTTTCAAGAAGCTAGCACAAACCGTGTTTGATATAGTTCGAACTGCATCTGTCAATATAGGAGAAAACAGAGTGAAACCTAAAAATTCAAACTGTTACTGCAAACGAATGCTTCAACCTAGGAGAACGAAACTTGGGCATCCAAGTTTGACTGGTGTTCTGCTCATTACTTGAAAGTATCATGAATGTCGGAATTAAAAATTTCTGTTGAGATTTCAGGAGACTCTAGTGTTTTGGAAGTTTGGCAACCCCTTAAATATGAGTGTTATTCGCCAGTCCCTGCTTTAGGCTACATCAAGATTAAACAAACCTTAGAGATAGAACGTAGAACTAATGTATTGTGTCAAGTTTCAAGAAGCTAGCACAAACCGTGTTTGATTTAGAGTTCTAACTGCATCTGTCAATATAGTAGAAAACAGAGTGAAACCTAAAAATTCAAACTGTTACTGCAAACGAATGCATCAACCTAGGAGAACGAAACTTGGGCATCCAAGTTTGATTGGTGTACTGCTCATTACTTGAAAGTATCATGACGGTCGGAAGCAAAAATTTATGTTGAGATTTCAGGAGACTCTAGTGTTTTGGACGCCTAACAACGCCTTCCATTGAATGTGTCATTCACCAGTACCTGCTTAAGGCTACATCAAGAGGAAAGAAACCTTAGAGATAGAACGTAGAACTACTGTATTGTCTCAGGTTTCAAGAAGCTAGCACAAACCGTGTTTGATTTAGAGTTCTAACTGCATCTGTCAATATAGGAGAAAACAGAGTGAAACCTAAAAATTCAAACTGTTACTGCAAACGAATGCTTCAACGTAAAAGAACGAAACTTGAGCATCCAAGTGGGATTGGTGTACTGATCATTACTTGAAAGTATCATGACGATTGGATGAAAAAATATATGTTGAGATTTCAGGAGACTCTAGTGATTTGGAAGTTTGGCAACCCCTTAAATATGAGTGTTATTCGCCAGTCCCTGCTTTAGGCTACATCAAGAGGAAACAAACCTTAGAGATAGAACGTAGAACTAATGTATTGTGTCAAGTTTCAAGAAGCTAGCACAAACCGTGTTTGATGTAGAATTCTAACTGCATCTGTCAATACAGGAGAAAACAGAGTGAAACCTAAAAATTCAAACTGTTACTGCAAACGAATGTTTCAACCTAGGAGAATGAAATTTGGGCATCCAAGTTTGATTGGTGTACTGCTCATTACTTGAAAGTATCATGAAGTTCGGAAGCAAAAATTTATGTTGAGATTTCAGGAGACTCTAGTGTTTTGGACGCCTAACAACGCCTTCCATTGAATGTGTCATTCACCAGTACTTGCTTAAGGCTACATCAAGAGGAAACAAACCTTAGAGATAGAACGTAGAACTACTGTATTGTGTCAAGTTTCAAGAAGCTAGCACAAACCGTGTTTGATTTAGAGTTCTAACTGCATCTGTCAATATAGGAGAAAACAGAGTGAAACCTAAAAATTCAAACTGTTACTGCAAACGAATGCTTCAACGTAAAAGAACGAAACTTGAGCATCCAAGTGGGATTGGTGTACTGATCATTACTTGAAAGTATCATGAAGTTTGGATGAAAAAATATATGTTGAGATTTCAGGAGACTCTAGTGTTTTGGAAGTTTGGCAACTCCTTTCATTATAAGTGTTATTCGCCAGTCCCTGCTTTAGGCTACATCAAGAGGAAACAAACCTTAGAGATAGAACGTAGAACTAATGTATTGTGTCAAGTTTCAAGAAGCTAGCACAAATCGTGTTTGATATAGTTCGAACTGCATCTGTCAATATAGGAGAAAACAGAGTGAAACCTAAAAATTAAAACTGTTACTGCAAACGAATCCTTCAAACTAGGAGAACGAAACTTGGGCATCCAAGTTTGATTGGTGTACTGCTCATTAATTGAAAGTATCATGAAGGTCGGAAGCAAAAATTTATGTTGAGATTTCAGGAGACTCTAGTGTTTTCACAGCCTATCAACGCCTTTCATTGAATGTGTCATTCACCAGTATCTGCTTAAGGCTACATCAAGAGGAAACAAACCTTAGAGATAGAACGTAGAACTACTGTATTGTGTCTAGTTTCAAGAAGCTAGCACAAACCGTGTTTGATTTAGAGTTCTAACTGCATCTGTCAATATAGGATAAAACAGAGTGAAACCTAAAAATTCAAACTGTTACTGCAAACTAATGCTTCAACGTAAAAGAATGAAACTTGAGCATCCAAGTGGGATTGGTGTACTGATCATTACTTGAAATTATCATGAAGATTGGATGAAAAAATATATGTTGAGATTTCAGGAGACTCTAGTGTTTTGGAAGTTTGGCAACCCCTTCAATATGAGTGTTATTTGCCAGTCCCTGCTTTAGGCTACATCAAGAGGAAACAAACCTTAGAGATAGAACATAGAACTAATGTATTGTGTCAAGTTTCAAGAAGCTAGCACAAACCGTGTTTGATATAGTTCGAACTGCATCTGTCAATATAGGAGAAAACAGAGTGAAACCTAAAAATTCAAACGGTTACTGCAAACGAATGCTTCAACCTAGAAGAACGAAACTTGGGCATCCAAGTTTGATTGGTGTACTGCTCATTACTTGAAAGTACCATGAAGGTCGGAAGCAAAAATTTATGTTGAGATTTCAGGAGACTCTAGTGTTTTGGCAGCCTAACAACGCCTTTCATTGAATGTGTCATTCACCAGTATCTGCTTAAGGCTACATCAAGAGGAAACAAACCTTAGAGATAGAACGTAGAACTACTGTATTGTGTCAAGTTTCAAGAAGCTAGCACAATCCGTGTTTGATTTAGAGTTCTAACTGCATTTGTCAATATACGAGAAAACAGAGTGAAACCTAAAAATTCAAACTGTTACTGCAAACGAATGCTTCAACGTAAAAGAATGAAACTTGAGCATCCAAGTGGGAATGGTGTACTGATCATTACTTGAAAGTATCATGAAGATTGGATGAAAAAATATATGTTGAGATTTCAGGAGACTCTAGTGTTCTGGAAGTTTGGCAACCCCTTCAATATGAGTGTTATTCGCCAGTCCCTGCTTTAGGCTACATCAAGAGGAAACAAACCTTAGAGATAGAACGTAGAACTAATTTATTGTGTCAAGTTTCAAGAAGCTAGCACAAACCGTGTTTGATTTAGAGTTCTAACTGCATCTGTCAATATAGGAGAAAACAAAGTGAAACCTAAAAATTCAAACTGTTACTGCAAACGAATACTTCAACGTAAAAGAATGAAACTTGAGCATCCAAGTGGGATTGGTGTACTGATCATTACTTAAAAGTATCATGAAGATTGGATGAAAGAATATATGTTGAGATTTCAGGAGACTTTAGTGTTTTGGAAGTTTGGCAACTCCTTTCATTATAAGTGTTATTCGCCAGTCGCTGCTTTAGGCTACATCAAGAGGAAACAAACCTTAGAGATAGAACGTAGAACTAATGTATTGTGTTAAGTTTCAAGAAGCTAGCAAAAACCGTGTTTGATACAGTTCGAACTGCATCTGTCAATATACGAGAAAAGAGAGTGAAAGCTAAAAATTCAAACTGTTACTGCAAACGAATGCTTCAACCTAGGAGAACCAAACTTGGGCATCCAAGTTTGATTGGTGTACTGCTCATTACTTGAAAGTATCATGAAGGTCGGAAGCAAAAATTTATGTTGAGATTTCAGGAGACTCTAGTGTTTTGGCCGCCTAACAACGCCTTTCATTGAATGTGTCATTCACCAGTATTTGCTTAAGGCTACATCAAGAGGAAACAAACCTTAGAGATAGAACGTAGAACTACTGTATTGTGTCAAGTTTCAAGAAGCTAGCACAAACCGTGTTTGATATAGTTCGAACTGCATCTGTCAATATAGGAGAAAACAGAGTGAAACCTAAAAATTCAAACTGTTACTGCAAACGAATGCTTCAACCTAGGAGAACGAAACTTGGGCATCCAAGTTTGACTGGTGTTCTGCTCATTACTTGAAAGTATCATGAATGTCGGAATTAAAAATTTCTGTTGAGATTTCAGGAGACTCTAGTGTTTTGGAAGTTTGGCAACCCCTTAAATATGAGTGTTATTCGCCAGTCCCTGCTTTTGGCTACATCAAGATTAAACAAACCTTAGAGATAGAACGTAGAACTAATGTATTGTGTCAAGTTTCAAGAAGCTAGCACAAACCGTGTTTGATTTAGAGTTCTAACTGCATCTGTCAATATAATAGAAAACAGAGTGAAACCTAAAAATTCAAACTGTTACTGCAAACGAATGCATCAACCTAGGAGAACGAAACTTGGGCATCCAAGTTTGATTGGTGTACTGCTCATTACTTGAAAGTATCATGACGGTCGGAAGCAAAAATTTATGTTGAGATTTCAGGAGACTCTAGTGTTTTGGACGCCTAACAACGCCTTCCATTGAATGTGTCATTCACCAGTACCTGCTTAAGGCTACATCAAGAGGAAAGAAACCTTAGAGATAGAACGTAGAACTACTGTATTGTCTCAGGTTTCAAGAAGCTAGCACAAACCGTGTTTGATTTAGAGTTCTAACTGCATCTGTCAATATAGGAGAAAACAGAGTGAAACCTAAAAATTCAAACTGTTACTGCAAACGAATGCTTCAACGTAAAAGAACGAAACTTGAGCATCCAAGTGGGATTGGTGTACTGATCATTACTTGAAAGTATCATGACGATTGGATGAAAAAATATATGTTGAGATTTCAGGAGACTCTAGTGATTTGGAAGTTTGGCAACCCCTTAAATATGAGTGTTATTCGCCAGTCCCTGCTTTAGGCTACATCAAGAGGAAACAAAACTTAGAGATAGAACGTAGAACTAATGTATTGTGTCAAGTTTCAAGAAGCTAGCACAAACCGTGTTTGATGTAGAATTCTAACTGCATCTGTCAATACAGGAGAAAACAGAGTGAAACCTAAAAATTCAAACTGTTACTGCAAACGAATGTTTCAACCTAGGAGAACGAAATTTGGGCATCCAAGTTTGATTGGTGTACTGCTCATTACTTGAAAGTATCATGAAGGTCGGAAGCAAAAATTTATGTTGAGATTTCAGGAGACTCTAGTGTTTTGGACGCCTAACAACGCCTTCCATTGAATGTGTCATTCACCAGTACTTGCTTAAGGCTACATCAAGAGGAAACAAACTTTAGAGATAGAATGTAGAACTACTGTATTGTGTCAAGTTTCAAGAAGCTAGCACAAACCGTGTTTGATTTAGAGTTCTAACTGCATCTGTCAATATAGGAGAAAACAGAGTGAAACCTAAAAATTCAAACTGTTACTGCAAACGAATGCTTCAACGTAAAAGAACGAAACTTGAGCATCCAAGTGGGATTGGTGTACTGATCATTACTTGAAAGTATCATGAAGTTTGGATGAAAAAATATATGTTGAGATTTCAGGAGACTCTAGTGTTTTGGAAGTTTGGCAACTCCTTTCATTATAAGTGTTATTCGCCAGTCCCTGCTTTAGGCTACATCAAGAGGAAACAAACCTTAGAGATAGAACGTAGAACTAATGTATTGTGTCAAGTTTCAAGAAGCTAGCACAAATCGTGTTTGATATAGTTCGAACTGCATCTGTCAATATAGGAGAAAACAGAGTGAAACCTAAAAATTCAAACTGTTACTGCAAACGAATGGTTCAAATTAGGAGAACGAAACTTGGGCATCCAAGTTTGATTGGTGTACTGCTCATTAATTGAAAGTATCATGAAGGTCGGAAGCAAAAATTTATGTTGAGATTTCAGGAGACTCTAGTGTTTTCGCAGCCTATCAACGCCTTTCATTGAATGTGTCATTCACCAGTATCTGCTTAAGGCTACATCAAGAGGAAACAAACCTTAGAGATAGAACGTAGAACTACTGTATTGTGTCTAGTTTCAAGAAGCTAGCACAAACCGTGTTTGATTTAGAGTTCTAACTGCATCTGTCAATATAGGATAAAACAGAGTGAAACCTAAAAATTCAAACTGTTACTGCAAACTAATGCTTCAACGTAAAAGAATGAAACTTGAGCATCCAAGTGGGATTGGTGTACTGATCATTACTTGAATTTATCATGAAGATTGGATGAAAAAATATATGTTGAGATTTCAGGAGACTCTAGTGTTTTGGAAGTTTGGCAACCCCTTCAATATGAGTGTTATTTGCCAGTCCCTGCTTTAGGCTACATCAAGAGGAAACAAACCTTAGAGATAGAACATAGAACTAATGTATTGTGTCAAGTTTCAAGAAGCTAGCACAAACCGTGTTTGATATAGTTCGAACTGCATCTGTCAATATACAAGAAAACCGAGTGAAACCTAAAAATTCAAACTGTTACTGCAAAGGAATGCTTCAACCTAGGAGAACTAAACTTGGGCATCCAAGTTTGATTGGTGTACTGCTCATTACTTGAAAGTATCATGAAGGTCGGAAGCAAAAATTTATGTTGAGATTTCTGGAGACTCTAGGGTTTATCCACCTAACAACGCCTTTCATTGAATGTGTTTTTCACCAGTAACTGATTAAGGCTACATGAAGAGGAAACAAACCTTAGAGATAGAACGTAGAACTACTGTATTGTGTCAAGTTTCAAGAAGCTAGCACAAACCGTGTTTGATTTAGAGTTCTAACTGCATCTGTCAATATAGGAGAAAACAGAGTGAAACCTAAAAATTCAAACTGTTACTGCAAACGAATGCTTCAACGTAAAAGAACGAAACTTGAGCATCCAAGTGGGATTGGTGTACTGATCATTACTTGAAAGTATCATGAAGATTGGACGAAAAAATATATGTTGAGATTTCAGGAGACTTTAGTGTTTTGGAAGTTTGGCAACTCCTTTCATTATAAGTGTTATTCGCCAGTCCCTGCTTTAAGCTACATCAAGAGGAAAAAAACCTTAGAGATAGAACGTAGAACTAATGTATTGTGTCAAGTTTCAAGAAGCTAGCACAAACCGTGTTGATTTAGAGTTCGAACGCATCTGTCAATATAGTAGAAAACACAGTGAAACCTAAAAATTCAAAGTGTTACTGCAAACGAATGCTTCAACCTAGGAGAACGAAACTTGGGCATCCAAGTTTGATTGGTCTACTGCTCATTACTTGAAAGTATCATGAAGGTCGGAAGCAAAATTTTATGATGAGATTTCAGGAGACTCTAGAGTTTTGGACGCCTAACAACGCCTTCGATTGAATGTGTCATTCACCAGTACCTGCTTAAGGCTACATCAAGAGGAAACAAACCTTAGAGATAGAACGTAGAACTACTGTATTGTGTCAAGTTTCAAGAAGCTAGCACAAACCGTGTTTGTTTTAGAGTTCTAACTCCATCTGTCTATATAGGAGAAAACAGAGTGAAACCTAAAAATTCAAACTGTTTCTGCAAACGAATGCTTCAACGTAAAAGAACGAAACTTGAGCATCCAAGTGGGATTGGTGTACTGATCATTACTTGAAAGTATCATGAAGATTGGATGAAAACATATATGTTGAGATTTCAAGAGACTCTAGTGTTTTGGAAGTTTGGCAACTCCTTTCATTATAAGTGTTATTCGCCAGTCCCTGCTTTAGGCTACATCAAGAGGAAAAAACCTTAGAGATAGAACGTAGAACTAATGTATTTTGTCAAGTTTCAAGAAGCGAGCACAAACCGTGTTTGATATAGTTCGAACTGCATCTGTCAATATAGGAGAAAACAGAGTGAAACCTAAAAATTCAAACTGTTACTGCAAACGATTGCTTCAACCTAGGAGAACGAAACTTGGGCATCCATGTTTGATTGTTGTACTGCTCATTACTTGAAAGTATCATGAAGGTCGGAAGCAAAAATTTATGTTGAGATTTCAGGAGAGTCTAGTGTTTTGGAAGCCTAAAAACGCCTTTCAATGAATGTGTCATTCAACAGTATCTGCTTAAGGCTACATCAAGAGGAAACAAACCTTAGCGATAGAACGTAGAACTAATGTATTGTGTCAAGTTTCAAGAAGCTAGCACAAACCGTGTTTGATTTAGAGTTCTAACTGCATCTGTCAATATAGGAGAAAACAGAGTGAAACCTAAAAATTCAAACTGCTACTGCAAACGAATGCTTCAACGTAAAAGAACGAAACTTGAGCATCCAAGTGGGATTGGTGTACTGATCATTACTTGAAAGTATCATGAAGATTGGATGAAAAAATATAATTTGAGATTTCAGGAGACTCTAGGGTTTTGGATGTTTGGCAACCCCTTCAATATGAGTGTTATTCGCCAGTCCCTGCTTTAGGCTACATCAAGAGGAAACAAACCTTAGAGATAGAACGTAGAACTAATGTACTGTGTCAAGTTTCAAGAAGCTAGCACAAACCGTGTTTGATATAGTTCGAACTGCATCTGTCAATATAGGAGAAAACAGAGTGAAACCTAAAAACTCAAACTGTTACTGCAAACGAATGCTTCAACCTAGGAGAACGAAACTTGGGCATCCAAGTTTGACTGGTGTTCTGCTCATTACTTGAAAGTATCATGAAGGTCGGAATTAAAAATTTCTGTTGAGATTTCAGGAGACTCTAGTGTTTTGGAAGTTTGGCAACCCCTTAAATATGAGTGTTATTCGCCAGTCCCTGCTTTAGGCTACATCAAGATTAAACAAACCTTAGAGATAGAACGTAGAACTAATGTATTGTGTCAAGTTTCAAGAAGCTAGCACAAACCGTGTTTGATTTAGAGTTCTAACTGCATCTGTCAATATAGTAGAAAACAGAGTGAAACCTAAAAATTCAAACTGTTACTGCAAACGAATGCATCAACCTAGGAGAACGAAACTTGGGCATCCAAGTTTGATTGGTGTACTGCTCATTACTTGAAAGTATCATGACGGTCGGAAGCAAAAATTTATGTTGAGATTTCAGGAGACTCTAGTGTTTTGGACGCCTAACAACGCCTTCCATTGAATGTGTCATTCACCAGTACCTGCTTAAGGCTACATCAAGAGGAAAGAAACCTTAGAGATAGAACGTAGAACTACTGTATTGTCTCAGGTTTCAAGAAGCTAGCACAAACCGTGTTTGATTTAGAGTTCTAACTGCATCTGTCAATATAGGAGAAAACAGAGTGAAACCTAAAAATTCAAACTGTTACTGCAAACGAATGCTTCAACGTAAAAGAACGAAACTTGAGCATCCAAGTGGGATTGGTGTACTGATCATTACTTGAAAGTATCATGACGATTGGATGAAAAAATATATGTTGAGATTTCAGGAGACTCTAGTGATTTGGAAGTTTGGCAACCCCTTAAATATGAGTGTTATTCGCCAGTCCCTGCTTTAGGCTACATCAAGAGGAAACAAACCTTAGAGATAGAACGTAGAACTAATGTATTGTGTCAAGTTTCAAGAAGCTAGCACAAACCGTGTTTGATGTAGAATTCTAACTGCATCTGTCAATACAGGAGAAAACAGAGTGAAACCTAAAAATTCAAACTGTTACTGCAAACGAATGTTTCAACCTAGGAGAACGAAATTTGGGCATCCAAGTTTGATTGGTGTACTGCTCATTACTTGAAAGTATCATGAAGATTGGACGAAAAAATATATGTTGAGATTTCAGGAGACTCTAGTGTTTTGGAAGTTTGGCAACTCCTTTCATTATAAGTGTTATTCGCCAGTCCCTGCTTTAGGCTACATCAAGAGGAAACAAACCTTAGAGAGAGAACGTAGAACTAATGTATTGTGTCAAGTTTCAAGAAGCTAGCACAAACCGTGTTTGATTTAGAGTTCTAAATGCACCTGTCAATATAGGAGAAAACAGAGTGAAACCTAAAAATTCAAACTGTTGCTGCAAACGAATGCTTCAACGTAAAAGAACGAAACTTGAGCATCCAAGTGGGATTGGTGTACTGATCATTACTTGAAAGTATCATGAAGATTGGTCGAAAAAATATATGTTGAGATTTCAGGAGACTTTAGTGTTTTGGAAGTTTGGCAACTCCTTTCATTATAAGTGTTATTCGCCAGTCCCTGCTTTAAGCTACATCAAGAGCAAACAAACCTTAGAGATAGAAGGTAGAACTAATGTATTGTGTCAAGTTTCAAGAAGCTAGCACAAACCGTGTTTGATTTAGAGTTCGAACGCATCTGTCAATATAGTAGAAAACACAGTGAAACCTAAAAATTCAAACTGTTACTGCAAACAAATGCTTCAACCTAGGAGAACGAAACTTGGGCATCCAAGTTTGATTGGTGTACTGCTCATTACTTGAAAGTATCATGAAGGTCGGAAGCAAAATTTTATGTTGAGATTTCAGGAGACTCTAGAGTTTTGGACGCCTAACAACGCCTTCCATTGAATGTGTCATTCACCAGTACCTGCTTAAGGCTACATCAAGAGGAAACAAACCTTAGAGATAGAACGTAGAACTACTGTATTGTGTCAAGTTTCAAGAAGCTAGCACAAACCGTGTTTGATTTAGAGTTCTAACTGCATCTGTCAATATAGGAGAAAACAGAGTGAAACCTAAGAATTCAAACTGTTACTGCAAACGAATGCTTCAACGTAAAAGAACGAAACTTGAGCATCCAAGTGGGATTGTTGTACTGATCATTACTTGAAATTATCATGAAGATTGGATGAAAAAATATATGTTGAGATTTCAGGAGACTCTAGTGTTTTGGAAGTTTGGCAACTCCTTTCATTATAAGTGTTATTCGCCAGTCCCTGCTTTAGGCTACATCAAGAGGAAAAAACCTTAGAGATCGAACGGAGAACTAATGTATTGTGTCAAGTTTCAAGAAGCGAGCACAAACCGTGTTTGATATAGTTCGAACTGCATCTGTCAATATAGGAGAAAACAGAGTGAAACCTAAAAATTCAAACTGTTACTGCAAACGAATGCTTCAACCTAGGAGAACGAAACTTGGGCATCCAAGTTTGATTTGTGTACTGCTCATTACTTGAAAGTATCATGAAGGTCGGAAGCAAAAATTTATGTTGAGATTTCAGGAGAGTCTAGTGTTTTCGCAGCCTAACAACGCCTTTCATTGAATGTGTCATTCACCAGTATCAGCTTAAGGCTACATCAAGAGGAAACAAACCTTAGAGATAGAACGTAGAACTACTGTATTGTGTCATGTTTCAAGAAACTAGCACAAACCGTGTTTGATTTAGAGTTCTAACTGCATCTGTCAATATAGGAGAAAACAGAGTGAAACCTAAAAATTCAAACTGTTACTGCAAACGAATGCTTCAACGTAAAAGAACGAAACTTGAGCATCCAAGTGGGATTGGTGTACTGATCATTACTTGAAAGTATCATGAAGATTGGACGAAAAAATATATGTTGAGATTTCAGGAGACTTTAGTGTTTTGGAAGTTTGGCAACTCCTTTCATTATAAGTGTTATTCGCCAGTCCCTGCTTTAAGCTACATCAAGAGGAAAAAAACCTTAGAGATAGAACGTAGAACTAATGTATTGTGTCAAGTTTCAAGAAGCTAGCACAAACCGTGTTTGATTTAGAGTTCGAACGCATCTGTCAATATAGTAGAAAACACATTGAAACCTAAAAATTCAAACTGTTACTGCAAACGAATGCTTCAACCTAGGAGAACGAAACTTGGGCATCCAAGTTTGATTGGTGTACTGCTCATTACTTGAAAGTATCATGAAGGTCGGAAGCAAAATTCTATGTTGAGATTTCAGGAGACTCTAGAGTTTTGGACGCCTAACAACGCCTTCGATTGAATGTGTCATTCACCAGTACCTGCTTAAGGCTACATCAAGAGGAAACAAACCTTAGAGATAGAACGTAGAACTACTGTATTGTGTCAAGTTTCAAGAAGCTAGCACAAACCGTGTTTGTTTTAGAGTTCTAACTCCATCTGTCTATATAGGAGAAAACAGAGTGAAACCTAAAAATTCAAACTGTTTCTGCAAACGAATGCTTCAACGTAAAAGAACGAAACTTGAGCATCCAAGTGGGATTGGTGTACTGATCATTACTTGAAAGTATCATGAAGATTGGATGAAAACATATATGTTGAGATTTCAAGAGACTCTAGTGTTTTGGAAGTTTGGCAACTCCTTTCATTATAAGTGTTATTCGCCAGTCCCTGCTTTAGGCTACATCAAGAGGAAAAAACCTTAGAGATAGAACGTAGAACTAATGTATTTTGTCAAGTTTCAAGAAGCGAGCACAAACCGTGTTTGATATAGTTCGAACTGCATCTGTCAATATAGGAGAAAACAGAGTGAAACCTAAAAATTCAAACTGTTACTGCAAACGAATGCTTCAACCTAGGAGAACGAAACTTGGGCATCCAAGTTTGATTTGTGTACTGCTCATTACTTGAAAGTATCATGAAGGTCGGAAGCAAAAATTTATGTTGAGATTTCAGGAGAGTCTAGTGTTTTCGCAGCCTAACAACGCCTTTCATTGAATGTGTCATTCACCAGTATCTGCTTAAGGCTACATCAAGAGGAAACAAACCTTAGAGATAGAACGTAGAACTACTGTATTGTGTCAAGTTTCAAGAAGCTAGCACAAACCGTGTTTGATTTAGAGTTCTAACTGCATCTGTCAATATAGGAGAAAACAGAGTGAAACCTAAAAATTCAAACTGTTACTGCAAACGAATGCTTCAACGTAATAGAATGAAACTTGAGCATCCAAGTGGGATTGGTGTACTGATCATTACTTGAAAGTATCATGAAGATTGGATGAAAAAATATATGTTGAGATTTCAGGAGACTCTAGTGTTTTGGAAGTTTGGCAACTCCTTTCATTATAAGTGTTATTCGCGAGTCCCTGCTTTAGGCTACATCAAGAGGAAACAAACCTTAGAGATAGAACGTAGAACTAATGTATTGTGTCAAGTTTCAAGAAGCTAGCACAAACCGTGTTTGATATAGTTCGAACTGCATCTGTCAATATAGGAGAAAACAGAGTGAAACCTAAAAATTCAAACTGTTACTGCAAACGAATGCTTCAACCTAGGAGAACGAAACTTGGGCATCCAAGTTTTATTGGTGTACTGCTCATTACTTGAAAGTATCATGAAGGTCGGAAGCAATAATTTATGTTGAGATTTCAGGAGAGTCTAGTGTTTTCGCAGCCTAACAACGCATTTCATTGAATGTGTCATTCACCAGTATCTGCTTAAGGCTACATCAAGAGGAAACAAACCTTAGAGATAGAACGTAGAACTAATGTATTGTGTCAAGTTTCAAGAAGCTAGCACAAACCGTGTTTGATTTAGGGTTCTAACTGCATCTGTCAATATAGGAGAAAACAGAGTGAAACCTAAAAATTCAAACTCTTACTGCAAACGAATGCTTCAACGTAAAAGAACGAAACTTGAGCATCCAAGTGGGATTGGTGTACTGATCATTACTTGAAAGTATCATGAAGTTTGGATGAAAAAATATATGTTGAGATTTCAGGAGACTCTAGTGTTTTGGAAGTTTGGCAACTCCTTTCATTATAAGTGTTATTCGCCAGTCCCTGCTTTAGGCTACATCAAGAGGAAACAAACCGTAGAGATAGAACGTAGAACTAATGTATTGTGTCAAGTTTCAAGAAGCTAGCACAAATCGTGTTTGATATAGTTCGAACTGCATCTGTCAATATAGGAGAAAACAGAGTGAAACCTAAAAATTCAAACTGTTACTGCAAACGAATGCTTCAAACTAGGAGAACGAAACCTGGGCATCCAAGTTTGATTGGTGTACTGCTCATTACTTGAAAATATCATGAGGGTCGGAAGCAAAAATTTATGTTGAGATTTCAGGAGAGTCTAGTGTTTTCGCAGCCTATCAACGGCTTTCATTGAATGTGTCATTCACCAGTATCTGCTTAAGGCTACATCAAGAGGAAACAAACCTTAGAGATAGAACGTAGAACTACTGTATTGTGTCTAGTTTCAAGAAGCTAGCACAAACCGTGTTTGATTAAGAGTTCTAACTGCATCTGTCAAGATAGGATAAAACAGAGGGAAACCTAAAAATTCAAACTGTTACTGCAAACTAATGCTTCAACGTAAAAGAATGAAACTTGAGCATCCAAGTGGGATTGGTGTACTGATCATTACTTGAAATTATCACGAAGATTGGATGAAAAAATATATGTTGAGGTTTCAGGAGACTCTAGTGTTTTGGAAGTTTGGCAACCCCTTCAATATGAGTGTTATTCGCCAGTCCCTGCTTTAGGCTACATCAAGAGGAAACAAACCTTAGAGATAGAACGTAGAACTAATGTATTGTGTCAAGTTTCAAGAAGCTAGCACAAACCGTGTTTGATATAGTTCGAACTGCATCAGTCAATATACAAGAAAACCGAGTGAAACCTAAAAATTCAAACTGTTACTGCAAACGAATGCTTCAACCTAGGAGAACTAAACTTGGGCATCCAAGTTTGATTGGTGTACTGCTCATTACTTGAAAGTATCATGAAGGTCGGAAGCAAAAATTTATGTTGAGATTTCTGGAGACTCTAGGGTTTATCCGCCTAACAACGCCTTTCATTGAATGTGTCTTTCACCAGTAATTGATTAAGGCTACATCAAGAGGAAACAAACCTTAGAGATAGAACGTAGAACTACTGTATTGTGTCAAGTTTCAAGAAGCTAGCACAAACCGTGTTTGATTTAGAGTTCTAACTGCATCTGTCAATATAGGAGAAAACAGAGTGAAACCTAAAAATTCAAACTGTTACTGCAAACGAATGCTTCAACGTAAAAGAACGAAACTTGAGCATCCAAGTGGGATTGGTGTACTGATCATTACTTGAAAGTATCATGAAGATTGGACGAAAAAATATATGTTGAGATTTCAGGAGACTTTAGTGTTTTGGAAGTTTGGCAACTCCTTTCATTATAAGTGTTATTCGCCAGTCCCTGCTTTAAGCTACATCAAGAGCAAACAAACCTTAGAGATAGAACGTAGAACTAATGTATTGTGTCAAGTTTCAAGAAGCTAGCACAAACCGTGTTTGATTTAGAGTTCGAACGCATCTGTCAATATAGTAGAAAACACAGTGAAACCTAAAAATTCAAACTGTTACTGCAAACGAATGCTTCAACCTAGGAGAACGAAACTTGGGCATCCAAATTTGAATGGTGTACTGCTCATTACTTGAAAGTATCATGAAGGTCGGAAGCAAAATTTTATGTTGAGATTTCAGGAGACTCTAGAGTTTTGGACGCCTAACAACGCCTTCCATTGAATGTGTCATTCACCAGTACCTGCTTAAGGCTACATCAAGAGGAAACAAACCTTAGAGATAGAACGTAGAACTACTGTATTGTGTCAAGTTTCAAGAAGCTAGCACAAACCGTGTTTGATTTAGAGTTCTAACTGCATCTGTCAATATAGGAGAAAACAGAGTGAAACCTAAAAATTCAAACTGTTACTGCAAACGAATGCTTCAACGTAAAAGAACGAAACTTGAGCATCCAAGTGGGATTGTTGTACTGATCATTACTTGAAATTATCATGAAGATTGGATGAAAAAATATATGTTGAGATTTCAGGAGACTCTAGTGTTTTGGAAGTTTGGCAACTCCTTTCATTATAAGTGTTATTCGCCAGTCCCTGCTTTAGGCTACATCAAGAGGAAAAAACCTTAGAGATCGAACGGAGAACTAATGTATTGTGTCAAGTTTCAAGAAGCGAGCACAAACCGTGTTTGATATAGTTCGAACTGCATCTGTCAATATAGGAGAAAACAGAGTGAAACCTAAAAATTCAAACTGTTACTGCAAACGAATGCTTCAACCTAGGAGAACGAAACTTGGGCATCCAAGTTTGATTTGTGTACTGCTCATTACTTGAAAGTATCATGAAGGTCGGAAGCAAAAATTTATGTTGAGATTTCAGGAGAGTCTAGTGTTTTCGCAGCCTAACAACGCCTTTCATTGAATGTGTCATTCACCAGTATATGCTTAAGGCTACATCAAGAGGAAACAAACCTTAGAGATAGAACGTAGAACTACTGTATTGTGTCAAGTTTCAAGAAGCTAGCACAAACCGTGTTTGATTTAGAGTTCTAACTGCATCTGTCAATATAGGAGAAAACAGAGTGAAACCTAAAAATTCAAACTGTTACTGCAAACGAATGCTTCAACGTAAAAGAATGAAACTTGAGCATCCAAGTGGGATTGGTGTACTGATCATTACTTGAAAGTATCATGAAGATTGGATGAAAAAATATATGTTGAGATTTCAGGAGACTCTAGTGTTTTGGAAGTTTGGCAACCTTTTCAATATGAATGTTATTCGCCAGTCCCTGCTTTAGGCTACATCAAGAGGAAACAAACTTTAGAGATAGAACGTAGAACTAATGTATTGTGTCAAGTTTCAAGAAGCTAGCACAAACCGTGTTTGATTTAGAGTTCGAACGCATCTGTCAATATAGTAGAAAACAGAGTGAAACCTAAAAATTCAAACTGTTACTGCAAACGAATGCTTCAATATAGGAGAACGAAACGTGGGCATCCAAGTTTGATTGGTGTACTGCTCATTACTTGAAAGTATCATGAAGGTCGGAAGCAAAAATTTATGTTGAGATTTCAGGAGACTCTAGTGTTTTGGCAGCCTAACAACGCCTTTCATTGAATGTGTCATTCACCAGTATCTGCTTAAGGCTACATCAAGAGGAAACAAACCTTAGAGATAGAACGTAGAACTACTGTATTGTGTCAAGTTTCAAGAAGCTAGCACAAACCGTGTTTGATTTAGAGTTCTAACTGCATCTGTCAATATAGGAGAAAACAGAGTGAAACCTAAAAATTCAAACTGTTACTGCAAACGAATGCTTCAACGTAAAAAAAATGAAACTTGAGCATCCAAGTGGGATTGGTGTACTGATCATTACTTGAAAGTATCATGAAGATTGGATGAAAAAATATATGTTGAGATTTCAGGAGACTGTAGTGTTTTGGAAGTTTGGCAACTCCTTTCATTATAAGTGTTATTTGCCAGTCCCTGCTTTAGGCTACATCAAGAGGAAACAAACCTTAGAGATAGAACGTAGAAGTAATGAATTGTGTCAAGTTTCAAGAAGCTGGCACAAACCGTGTTTGATATAGTTTGAACTGCATCTGTCAATATAGGAGAAAACAGAGTGAAACCTAAAAATTCAAACTGTTACTGCAAACGAATGCTTCAACCTAGGAGAACGAAACTTGGGCATCCAAGTTTGATTGGTGTACTGCTCATTACTTGAAAGTATCATGAAGGTCGTAAGCAAAAATTTATGTTGAGATTTCAGGAGAGTCTAGTGTTTTCGCAGCCTAACAACGCCTTTCATTGAATGTGTCATTCACCAGTATCTGCTTAAGGCTACATCAAGAGGAAACAAACCTTAGAGATAGAACGTAGAACTACTGTATTGTGTCAAGTTTCAAGAAGCTAGCACAAACCGTGTTTGATTTAGAGTTCTAACTGCATCTGTCAATATAGGAGAAAACAGAGTGAAACCTAAAAATTCAAACTGTTACTGCAAACAAATGCTTCAACGTAAAAGAACGAAACTTGAGCATCCAAGTGGGATTGGTGTACTGATCATTACTTGAAAGTATCATGAAGATTGGATAAAAAAATATATGTTGAGATTTCAGGAGAATCTAGTGTTTTGGAAGTTTGGCAACCCCTTCAATATGAGTGTTATTCGCCAGTCCCTGCTTTAGGCTACATCAAGAGGAAACAAACCTTAGAGATAGAACGTAGAACAAATGTATTGTGTCAAGTTTCAAGAAGCTAGCACAATCCGTGTTTGATTTAGAGTTCGAACGCATCTGTCAATATAGTAGAAAACAGAGTGAAACCTAAAAATTCAAACTGTTACTGCAAACGAATGCTTCAACCTAGGAGAACGAAATTTGGGCATCCAAGTTTGATTGGTGTACTGCTAATTACTTGAAAGTATCATGAAGGTCGGAAGGAAAAATTTATGTTGAGATTTCAGGAGACTCTAGTGTTTTGGACGCCTAACAACGCCTTCCATTGAATGTGTCATTCACCAGTACTTGCTTAAGGCTACATCAAGAGGAAACAAACCTTAGGGATAGAATGTAGAACTACTGTATTGTGTCAAGTTTCAAGAAGCTAGCACAAACCGTGTTTGATTTAGAGTTCTAACTGCATCTGTCAATATAGGAGAAAGCAGAGTGAAACCTAAAAATTCAAACTGTTACTGCAAACGAATGCTTCAACGTAAAAGAACGAAACTTGAGCATTCAAGTGGGATTGGTGTACTGATCATTACTTGAAAGTATCATGAAGATTGGATGAAAAAATATATGTTGAGATTTCAGGAGACTCTAGTGTTTTGGAAGTTTGGGAACTCCTTTCATTATAAGTGTTATTCGCCAGTCCCTGCTTTAGGCTACATCAAGATAAACAAACCTTAGAGATAGAACGTAGAACAAATGTATTGTGTCAAGTTTCAAGAAGCTAGCACAAACCGTGTTTGATATAGTTCGAACTGCATCTGTCAATATAGGAGAAAAGAGAGTGAAACCTAAAAATTCAAACTGTTACTGCAAACGAATGCCACAACCTAGGAGAACGAACCTTGGGCATCCAAGTTTGATTGGTGCACTGCTCATTACTTGAAAGTATCATGAAGATCGGAAGCAAAAATTCATCTTGAGATTTCAGGAGAGTCTAGTGTTTTGGCACCCTACAACGCCTTTCATTGAATGTGTCATTCACCAGTATCTGCTTAAGGCTACATCAAGAGGAAACAAACTTTAGAAATAGAACGTAGAACTACTGTATTGTGTTAAGATTCAAGAAGCTAGCACAAACCGTGTTTGATTTAGAGTTCTAACTGCATCTGTCAATATAGGAGAAAACAGAGTGAACCCTAAAAATTCAAACTCTTACTGCAAACGAATGCTTCAACGTAAAAGAATGAAACTTGAGCATCCAAGTGGGATTGGTGTACTGATCATTACTTGAAAGTATCATGAAGATTGGATGAAAAAATATATGTTGAGATTTCAGGAGACTCTAGTGTTTTGGAAGTTTGGCAACACCTTCAATATGAGTGTTATTCACCAGTCCCTGCTTTAGGCTACATCAAGAGGAAACAAACCTTAGAGATAGAACGTAGAACTAATGTATTGTGTCAAGTTTCAAGAAGCTAGCACAAACCGTGTTTGATTTAGAGTTCGAACGCATCTGTCAATATAGTGGAAAACAGAGTGAAAGCTAAAAATTCAAACTGTTACTGCAAACGAATGCTTCAACCTAGGAGAACGAAACTTGGGCATCCAAGTTTGATTGGTGTACTGCTCATTACTTGAAACTATCATGAAGGTCTGAAGCAAAAATTTATGTTGAGATTTCAGGAGAGTCTAGTGTTTTCGCAGCCTAACAACGCCTTTCATTGAATGTGTCATTCACCAGTATCTGCTTAAGGCTACATCAAGAGGAAACGAACCTTAGAGATAGAACGTAGAACTACTGTATTGTGTCAAGTTTCAAGAAGCTAGCACAAACCGTGTTTGATTTAGGGTTCTAACTGCATCTGTCAATATAGGAGAAAACAGAGTGAAACCTAAAAATTCAAACTGTTACTGCAAACGAATGCTTCAACGTAAAAGAACGAAACTTGAGCATCCAAGTGGGATTGGTGTACTGATCATTACTTGAAAGTATCATGAAGATTGGATAAAAAAATATATGTTGAGATTTCAGGAGACTCTAGTGTTTTGGAAGTTTGGCAACCTTTTCAATATGAATGTTATTCGCCAGTCCCTGCTTTAGGCTACATCAAGAGGAAACAAACTTTAGAGATAGAACGTAGAACTAATGTATTGTGTCAAGTTTCAAGAAGCTAGCACAAACCGTGTTTGATTTAGAGTTCGAACGCATCTGTCAATATAGTAGAAAACAGAGTGAAACCTAAAAATTCAAACTGTTACTGCAAACGAATGCTTCAATATAGGAGAACGAAACGTGGGCATCCAAGTTTGATTGGTGTACTGCTCATTACTTGAAAGTATCATGAAGGTCGGAAGCAAAAATTTATGTTGAGATTTCAGGAGACTCTAGTGTTTTGGCAGCCTAACAACGCCTTTCATTGAATGTGTCATTCACCAGTATCTGCTTAAGGCTATATCAAGAGGAAACAAACCTTAGAGATAGAACGTAGAACTACTGTATTGTGTCAAGTTTCAAGAAGCTAGCACAAACCGTGTTTGATTTAGAGTTCTAACTGCATCTGTCAATATAGGAGAAAACAGAGTGAAACCTAAAAATTCAAACTGTTACTGCAAACGAATGCTTCAACGTAAAAAAAATGAAACTTGAGCATCCAAGTGGGATTGGTGTACTGATCATTACTTGAAAGTATCATGAAGATTGGATGAAAAAATATATGTTGAGATTTCAGGAGACTGTAGTGTTTTGGAAGTTTGGCAACTCCTTTCATTATAAGTGTTATTCGCCAGTCCCTGCTTTAGGCTACATCAAGAGGAAACAAACCTTAGAGATAGAACGTAGAAGTAATGAATTGTGTCAAGTTTCAAGAAGCTGGCACAAACCGTGTTTGATATAGTTCGAACTGCATCTGTCAATATAGGAGAAAACAGAGTGAAACCTAAAAATTCAAACTGTTACTGCAAACGAATGCTTCAACCTAGGAGAACGAAACTTGGGCATCCAAGTTTGATTGGTGTACTGCTCATTACTTGAAAGTATCATGACGGTCGGAAGCAAAAATTTATGTTGAGATTTCAGGAGAGTCTAGTGTTTTCGCAGCCTAACAACGCCTTTCATTGAATGTGTCATTCACCAGTATCTGCTTAAGGCTACATCAAGAGGAAACAAACCTTAGAGATAGAACGTAGAACTACTGTATTGTGTCAAGTTTCAAGAAGCTAGCACAAACCGTGTTTGATTTAGAGTTCTAACTGCATCTGTCAATATAGGAGAAAACAGAGTGAAACCTAAAAATTCAAACTGTTACTGCAAACAAATGCTTCAACGTAAAAGAACGAAACTTGAGCATCCAAGTGGGATTGGTGTACTGATCATTACTTGAAAGTATCATGAAGATTGGATAAAAAAATATATGTTGAGATTTCAGGAGAATCTAGTGTTTTGGAAGTTTGGCAACCCCTTCAATATGAGTGTTATTCGCCAGTCCCTGCTTTAGGCTACATCAAGAGGAAACAAACCTTAGAGATAGAACGTAGAACAAATGTATTGTGTCAAGTTTCAAGAAGCTAGCACAATCCGTGTTTGATTTAGAGTTCGAACGCATCTGTCAATATAGTAGAAAACAGAGTGAAACCTAAAAATTCAAACTGTTACTGCAAACGAATGCTTCAACCTAGGAGAACGAAATTTGGGCATCCAAGTTTGATTGGTGTACTGCTAATTACTTGAAAGTATCATGAAGGTCGGAAGGAAAAATTTATGTTGAGATTTCAGGAGACTCTAGTGTTTTGCACGCCTAACAACGCCTTCCATTGAATGTGTCATTCACCAGTACTTGCTTAAGGCTACATCAAGAGGAAACAAACCTTAGGGATAGAATGTAGAACTACTGTATTGTGTCAAGTTTCAAGAAGCTAGCACAAACCGTGTTTGATTTAGAGTTCTAACTGCATCTGTCAATATAGGAGAAAGCAGAGTGAAACCTAAAAATTCAAACTGTTACTGCAAACGAATGCTTCAACGTAAAAGAACGAAACTTGAGCATCCAAGTGGGATTGGTGTACTGATCATTACTTGAAAGTATCATGAAGATTGGATGAAAAAATATATGTTGAGATTTCAGGAGACTCTAGTGTTTTGGAAGTTTGGGAACTCCTTTCATTATAAGTGTTATTCGCCTGTCCCTGCTTTAGGCTACATCAAGATAAACAAACCTTAGAGATAGAACGTAGAACTAATGTATTGTGTCAAGTTTCAAGAAGCTAGCACAAACCGTGTTTGATATAGTTCGAACTGCATCTGTCAATATAGGAGAAAACAGAGTGAAACCTAAAAATTCAAACTGTTACTGCAAACGAATGCCACAACCTAGGAGAACGAACCTTGGGCATCCAAGTTTGATTGGTGCACTGCTCATTACTTGAAAGTATCATGAAGATCGGAAGCAAAAATTCATCTTGAGATTTCAGGAGAGTCTAGTGTTTTGGCACCCTACAACGCCTTTCATTGAATGTGTCATTCACCAGTATCTGCTTAAGGCTACATCAAGAGGAAACAAACTTTAGAAATAGAACGTAGAACTACTGTATTGTGTTAAGATTCAAGAAGCTAGCACAAACCGTGTTTGATTTAGAGTTCTAACTGCATCTGTCAATATAGGAGAAAACAGAGTGAACCCTAAAAATTCAAACTGTTACTGCAAACGAATGCTTCAACGTAAAAGAATGAAACTTGAGCATCCAAGTGGGATTGGTGTACTGATCATTACTTGAAAGTATCATGAAGATTGGATGAAAAAATATATGTTGAGATTTCAGGAGACTCTAGTGTTTTGGAAGTTTGGCAACACCTTCAATATGAGTGTTATTCACCAGTCCCTGCTTTAGGCTACATCAAGAGGAAACAAACCTTAGAGATAGAACGTAGAACTAATGTATTGTGTCAAGTTTCATGAAGCTAGCACAAACCGTGTTTGATTTAGAGTTCGAACGCATCTGTCAATATAGTGGAAAACAGAGTGAAAGCTAAAAATTCAAACTGTTACTGCAAACGAATGCTTCAACCTAGGAGAACGAAACTTGGGCATCTAAGTTTGATTGGTGTACTGCTCATTACTTGAAACTATCATGAAGGTCTGAAGCAAAAATTTATGTTGAGATTTCAGGAGACTCTAGTGTTTTGGACGCCTAACAACGCCTTCCATTGAATGTGTCATTCACCAGTATCTGCTTAAGGCTACATCAAGAGGAAACAAACCTTAGAGATAGAACGTAGAACTACTCTATTGTGTCAAGTTTCAAGAAGCTAGCACAAACCGTGTTTGATTTAGAGTTCTAACGGCATCTGTCAATATAAGAGAAAACAGAGTGAAACCTAAAAATTCAAACTGTTACTGCAAACGAATGCTTCAACGTAAAAGAACGAAACTTGAGCATCCAAGTGGGATTGGTGTACTGATCATTACTTGAAAGTATCATGAAGATTGGATGAAAAAATATATGTTGAGATTTCAGGAGACTCTAGTGTTTTGGAAGTATGGCAACTCCTTTCATTATATGTGTTATTCGCCAGTCCCTGCTTTAGGCTACATCAAGAGGAAACAAACCTTAGAGATAGAACGTAGAACTAATGTATTGTGTCAAGTTTCAAGAAGCTAGCACAAACCGTGTTTTATATAGTTCGAACTGCATCTGTCAATATAGGAGAAAACAGAGTGAAACCTAAAAATTCAAACTGTTACTGCAAACGAATGCTTCAACCTAGGAGAACGAAACTTGGGCATCCAAGTTTGATTGGTGTACTGCTCATTACTTGAAAGTATCATGAAGGTCGGAAGCAAAAATTTATGTTGAGATTTCAGGAGAGTCTAGTGTTTTCGCAGCCTAACAACGCCTTTCATTGAATGTGTCATTCACCAGTATCTGCTTAAGTCTACATCAAGAGGAAGCAAACCTTAGAGATAGAACCTAGAACTACTGTATTGTGTCAAGTTTCAAGAAGGTAGCACAAACCGTGTTTGACTTAGAGTTCTAACTGCATCTGTCAATATAGGAGAAAACAGAGTGAAACCTAAAAATCAAACTGTTACTGCCAACGAATGCTTCTACGTAAAAGAACGAAACTTGAGCATCCAAGTGGGATTGGTGTACTGATCATTACTTGAAAGTATCATGAAGATTGGATAAAAAAATATATGTTGAGATTTCAGGAGACTCTAGTGTTTTGGAAGTTTGGCAACCTTTTCAATATGAATGTTATTCGCCAGTCCCTGCTTTAGTCTACATCAAGAGGAAACAATCCTTAGAGATAGAACGTACAACTAATGTATTGTGTCAAGTTTCAAGAAGCTAGCACAAACCGTGTTTGATTTGGAGTTCTAACTGCATCTGTCAATATAGGAGAAAACAGAGTGAAACCTAAATGTTCAAACTGTTACTGCAAACGAATGCTTCAACGTAAAAAAAATGAATCTTGAGCATCCAAGTGGGATTGGTGTACTGATCATTACTTGAAAGTAACATGAAGATTGGATAAAAAAATATATGTTGAGATTTCAGGAGATCTAGTGTTTTGGAAGTTTGGCATCCCCTTCAATATGAGTGTTTTTTGCCAGTCCCTGCTTTAGGCTACATCAAGAGGAAACAAACCTTAGAGATAGAACGGAGAACTAATGTATTGTGTCAAGTTTCAAGAAGCTAGCACAAACCGTGTTGGATTTAGAGTTCGAACGCATCTGTCAATATAGTAGAAAACAGAGTGAAACCTAAAAATTCAAACTGTTACTGCAAACGAATGCTTCAACCTAGGAGAACGAAACTTGGGCATCCAAGTTTGATTGGTGTACTGCTCATTACTTGAAAGTATCATGAAGGTCGGAAGCAAAAATTTATGTTGAGATTTCAGGAGACTCTAGTGTTTTGGACGCCTAACAACGCCTTCCATTGAATGTGTCATTCACCAGTACTTGCTTTAGGCTACATCAAGAGGAAACAAACCTTAGAGATAGAATGTAGAACTACTGTATTGTGTCAAGTTTCAAGAAGCTAGCACAAACCGTGTTTGATTTAGAGTTCTAACTGCATCTGTCAATATAGGAGAAAACAGAGTGAAACCTAAAAATTCAAACTGTTACTGCAAACGAATGCTTCAACGTAAAAGTACGAAACTTGAGCATCCAAGTGGGATTGGTGTACTGATCATTACTTGAAAGTATCATGAAGATTGGATGAAAAAATATATGTTGAGATTTCAGGAGACTCTAGTGTTTTGGAAGTTTGGCAACTCCTTTCATTATAAGTGTTATTCGCCAGTCCCTGCTTTAGGCTACATCAAGAGGAAACAAACCTTAGAGATAGAACGTAGAAGTAATGAATTGTGTCAAGTTTCAAGAAGCTGGCACAAACCGTGTTTGATATAGTTCGAACTGCATCTGTCAATATAGGAGAAAACAGAGTGAAACCTAAAAATTCAAACTGTTACTGCAAACGAATGCTTCAACCTTGGAGAACGAAACTTGGGCATCCAAGTTTGATTGGTGTACTGCTCATTACTTGAAAGTATCATGAAGGTCGGAAGCAAAAATTTATGTTGAGATTTCAGGAGAGTCTAGTGTTTTCGCAGCCTAACAACGCCTTTCAATGAATGTGTCATTCACCAGTATCTGCTTAAGGCTACATCAAGAGGAAACAAACCTTAGAGATAGAACGTAGAACTACTGTATTGTGTCAAGTTTCAAGAAGCTAGCACAAACCGTGTTTGATTTAGAGTTCTAACTGCATCTGTCAATATAGGAGAAAACAGAGTGAAACCTAAAAATTCAAACTGTTACTGCAAACGAATGCTTCAACGTAAAAGAACGAAACTTTAGCATCCAAGTGGGATTGGTGTACTGATCATTACTTGAAAGTATCATGAAGATTGGATAAAAAAATATATGTTGAGATTTCAGGAGAATCTAGTGTTTTGGAAGTTTGGCAACCCCTTCAATATGAGTGTTATTCGCAAGTCCCTGCTTTAGGCTACATCAAGAGGAAACAAACCTTAGAGATAGAACGTAGAACTAATGTATTGTGTCAAGTTTCAAGAAGCTAGCACAAACCGTGTTTGATTTAGAGTTCGAACGCATCTGTCAATATAGTAGAAAACAGAGTGAAAATTAAAAATTCAAACTGTTACTGAAAACGAATGCTTCAACCTAGGAGAACGAAATTTGGGCATCCAAGTTTGATTGGTGTACTGCTAATTACTTGAAAGTATCATGAAGGTCGGAAGGAAAAATTTATGTTGAGATTTCAGGAGACTCTAGTGTTTTGGACGCCTAACAACGCCTTCCATTGAATGTGTCATTCACCAGTACTTGCTTAAGGCTACATCAAGAGGAAACAAACCTTAGGGATAGAATGTAGAACTACTGTATTGTGTCAAGTTTCAAGAAGCTAGCACAAACCGTGTTTGATTTAGAGTTCTAACTGCATCTGTCAATATAGGAGAAAACAGAGTGAAACCTAAAAATTCAAACTGTTACTGCAAACGAATGCTTCAACGTAAAAGAATGAAACTTGAGCATCCAAGTGGGATTGGTGTACTGATCATTACTTGAAAGTATCATGAAGATTGGATGAAAAAATATATGTTGAGATTTCAGGAGACTCTAGTGTTTTGGAAGTTTGGCAACTCCTTTCATTATAAGTGTTATTCGCCAGTCCCTGCTTTAGGCTACATCAAGATAAACAAACCTTAGAGATAGAACGTAGAACAAATGTATTGTGTCAAGTTTCAAGAAGCTAGCACAAACCATGTTTGATATAGTTCGAACTGCTTCTGTCAATATAGGAGAAAACAGAGTGAAACCTAAAAATTCAAACTGTTACTCCAAACGAATGCCACAACCTAGGAGAACGAACCTTGGGCATCCAAGTTTGATTTTTTGCACTGCTCATTACTTGAAAGTATCATGAAGATCGGAAGCAAAAATTCATGTTGAGATTTCAGGAGAGTCTAGTGTTTTGGCACCCTACAACGCCTTTCATTGAATGTGTCATTCACCAGTATCTGCTTAAGGCTACATCAAGAGGAAACAAACTTTAGAAATAGAACGTAGAACTACTGTATTGTGTTAAGATACAAGAAGCTAGCACAAACCGTGTTTGATTTAGAGTTCTAACTGCATCTGTCAATATAGGAGAAAACAGAGTGAACCCTAAAAATTCAAACTGTTACTGCAAACGAATGCTTCAACGTAAAAGAATGAAACTTGAGCATCCAAGTGGGATTGGTGTACTGATCATTACTTGAAAGTATCATGAAGATTGGATGAAAAAATATATGTTGAGATTTCAGGAGACTCTAGTGTTTTGGAAGTTTGGCAACACCTTCAATATGAGTGTTATTCACCAGTCCCTGCTTTAGGCTACATCAAGAGGAAACAAACCTTAGAGATAGAACGTAGAACTAATGTATTGTGTCAAGTTTCAAGAAGCTAGCACAAACCGTGTTTGATTTAGAGTTCGAACGCATCTGTCAATATAGTGGAAAACAGAGTGAAAGCTAAAAATTCAAACTGTTACTGCAAACGAATGCTTCAACCTAGGAGAACGAAACTTGGGCATCCAAGTTTGATTGGTGTACTGCTCATTACTTGAAACTATCATGAAGGTCTGAAGCAAAAATTTATGTTGAGATTTCAGGAGACTCTAGTGTTTTGGCCGCCTAACAACGCCTTCCATTGAATGTGTCATTCACCAGTATCTGCTTAAGGCTACATCAAGAGGAAACAAACCTTAGAGATAGAACGTAGAACTACTCTATTGTGTCAAGTTTCAAGAAGCTAGCAAAAACCGTGTTTGATTTAGAGTTCTAACGGCATCTGTCAATATAAGAGAAAACAGAGTGAAACCTAAAAATTCAAACTGTTACTGCAAACGAATGCTTCAACGTAAAAGAACGAAACTTGAGCATCCAATGGGATTGGTGTATTGATCATTACTTGAAAGTATCATGAAGATTGGATGAAAAAATATATGTTGAGATTTCAGGAGACTCTAGTGTTTTGGAAGTATGGCAACTCCTTTCATTATATGTGTTATTCGCCAGTCCCTGCTTTAGGCTACATCAAGAGGAAACAAACCTTAGAGATAGAACGTAGAACTAATGTATTGTGTCAAGTTTCAAGAAGCTAGCACAAACCGTGTTTGATATAGTTCGAACTGCATCTGTCAATATAGGATAAAACAGAGTGAAACATAAAAATTCAAACTGTTACTGCAAACGAATGCTTCAACCTAGGAGAACGAAACTTGGGCATCCAAGTTTGATTGGTGTACTGCTCATTACTTGAAAGTATCATGAAGGTCGGAAGCAAAAATTTATGTTGAGATTTCAGGAGAGTCTAGTGTTTTCGCAGCCTAACAACGCCTTTCATTGAATGTGTCATTCACCAGTATCTGCTTAAGTCTACATCAAGAGGAAGCAAACCTTAGAGATAGAACCTAGAACTACTGTATTGTGTCAAGATTCAAGAAGCTAGCACAAACCGTGTTTGACTTAGAGTTCTAACTGCATCTGTCAATATAGGAGAAAACAGAGTGAAATCTAAAAATTCAAACTGTTACTGCAAACGAATGCTTCAACGTAAAAGAACGAAACTTGAGCATCCAAGTGGGATTGGTGTACTGATCATTACTTGAATGTATCATGAAGATTGGATGAAAAAATATATGTTGAGATTTCAGGAGACTCTAGTGTTTTCGAAGTTTGGCAACCTCTTTCATTATATGTGTTATTCGCCAGTCCCTGCTTTAGGCTACATCAGAGGAAACAAACCATAGAGATAGAACGTAGAACTAATGTATTGTGTCAAGTTTCAAGAAGCTAGCACAAACCGTGTTTGATATAGTTCGAACTGCATCTGTCAATATAGGAGAAAACAGTGTGAAACCTAAAAATTCAAACTGTTACTGCTAACGAATGCTTCAACCTAGGAGAACGAAATTTGGGCATCCAAGTTTGATTGGTGTACTGCTCATTACTTGAAAGTATCATGAAGTTTGGAAGCAAAAATTTATGTTGAGATTTCAGGAGAGTCTAGTGTTTTCGCAGCCTAACAACGCCTTTCATTGAATGTGTCATTCACCAGTATCTGCTTAAGTCTACATCAAGAGGAAGCAAACCTTAGAGATAGAACCTAGAAGTACTGTATTGTGTCAAGTTTCAAGAAGCTATCACAAACCGTGTTTGACTTAGAGTTCTAACTGCATCTGTCAATATAGGAGAAAACAGAGTGAAACCTAAAAATTCAAACTGTTACTGCAAACGAATGCTTCAACGTAAAAGAACGAAACTTGAGGATCCAAGTGGGATTGGTGTACTGATCATTACTTGAAAGTATCATGAAGATTGGATGAAAAAATATATGTTGAGATTTCAGGAGAATCTAGTGTTTTGGAAGTTTGGCAACCCCTTCAATATGAGTGTTATTCGCCAGTCCCTGCTTTAGGCTACATCAAGAGGAAACAAACCTTAGAGACAGAACATAGAACTAATGTATTGTGTCAAGTTTCAAGAAGCTAGCCTAAACCGTGTTTGATTTAGAGTTCGAACGCATCTGTCAATATAGTAGAAAACAGAGTGAAACCTAAAAATTCAAACTGTTACTGCAAACGAATGCTTCAAACTAGGAGAAGGAAAGGTGGCATCCAAGTTTGATTGGTGTACTGCTCATTACTTGAAAGTATCATGAAGGTCGTAAGCAAAAATTTATGTTGATATTTCAGGAGACTCTAGTGTTTTGGCCACCTAACAACGCCTTTCATTGAATGTGTCATTCACCAGGATCTGCTTAAGGCTACATCAAGAGGAAGCAAACCTTAGAGATAGAACCTAGAACTACTGTATTGTGTCAAGTTTCAAGAAGCTAGCACAAACCGTGTTTGACTTAGAGTTCTAACTGCATCTGTCAATATAGGAGAAAACAGAGTGAAACCTAAAAATTCAAACAGTTACTGCAAACGAATGCTTCAACGTAAAAGAACGAAACTTGAGCATCCAAGTGGGATTGCTGTACTGCTCATTACTTGAAAGTATCATGAAGATAGGATGAAAAAATATATGTTGAGATTTCAGGAGACTCTAGTGTTTTGGAAGTTTGGCAACCCCTTCAATATGAGTGTTATTCGCCAGTCCCTGCTTTAGGCTACATCAAGAGGAAACAAACCTTAGAGATAGAACGTAGAACTACTGTATTGTGTCTAGTTTCAAGAAGCTAGCACAAACCGTGTTTGATTAAGAGTTCTAACTGCATCTGTCAAGATAGGATAAAACAGAGGGAAACCTAAAAATTCAAACTGTTACTGCAAACTAATGCTTCAACGTAAAAGAATGAAACTTGAGCATCCAAGTGGGATTGGTGTACTGATCATTACTTGAAATTATCATGAAGATTGGATGAAAAAATATATGTTGAGGTTTCAGGAGACTCTAGTGTTTTGGAAGTTTGGCAACCCCTTCAATATGAGTGTTATTCGCCAGTCCCTGCTTTAGGCTACATCAAGAGGAAACAAACCTTAGAGATAGAACGTAGAACTAATGTATTGTGTCAAGTTTCAAGAAGCTAGCACAAACCGTGTTTGATATAGTTCGAACTGCATCAGTCAATATACAAGAAAACCGAGTGAAACCTAAAAATTCAAACTGTTACTGCAAACGAATGCTTCAACCTAGGAGAACTAAACTTGGGCATCCAAGTTTGATTGGTGTACTGCTCATTACTTGAAAGTATCATGAAGGTCGGAAGCAAAAATTTATGTTGAGATTTCTGGAGACTCTAGGGTTTATCCGCCTAACAACGCCTTTCATTGAATGTGTCTTTCACCAGTAATTGATTAAGGCTACATCAAGAGGAAACAAACCTTAGAGATAGAACGTAGAACTACTGTATTGTGTCAAGTTTCAAGAAGCTAGCACAAACCGTGTTTGATTTAGAGTTCTAACTGCATCTGTCAATATAGGAGAAAACAGAGTGAAACCTAAAAATTCAAACTGTTACTGCAAACGAATGCTTCAACGTAAAAGAACGAAACTTGAGCATCCAAGTGGGATTGGTGTACTGATCATTACTTGAAAGTATCATGAAGATTGGACGAAAAAATATATGTTGAGATTTCAGGAGACTTTAGTGTTTTGGAAGTTTGGCAACTCCTTTCATTATAAGTGTTATTCGCCAGTCCCTGCTTTAAGCTACATCAAGAGCAAACAAACCTTAGAGATAGAACGTAGAACTAATGTATTGTGTCAAGTTTCAAGAAGCTAGCACAAACCGTGTTTGATTTAGAGTTCGAACGCATCTGTCAATATAGTAGAAAACACAGTGAAACCTAAAAATTCAAACTGTTACTGCAAACGAATGCTTCAACCTAGGAGAACGAAACTTGGGCATCCAAATTTGAATGGTGTACTGCTCATTACTTGAAAGTATCATGAAGGTCGGAAGCAAAATTTTATGTTGAGATTTCAGGAGACTCTAGAGTTTTGGACGCCTAACAACGCCTTCCATTGAATGTGTCATTCACCAGTACCTGCTTAAGGCTACATCAAGAGGAAACAAACCTTAGAGATAGAACGTAGAACTACTGTATTGTGTCAAGTTTCAAGAAGCTAGCACAAACCGTGTTTGATTTAGAGTTCTAACTGCATCTGTCAATATAGGAGAAAACAGAGTGAAACCTAAAAATTCAAACTGTTACTGCAAACGAATGCTTCAACGTAAAAGAACGAAACTTGAGCATCCAAGTGGGATTGTTGTACTGATCATTACTTGAAATTATCATGAAGATTGGATGAAAAAATATATGTTGAGATTTCAGGAGACTCTAGTGTTTTGGAAGTTTGGCAACTCCTTTCATTATAAGTGTTATTCGCCAGTCCCTGCTTTAGGCTACATCAAGAGGAAAAAACCTTAGAGATCGAACGGAGAACTAATGTATTGTGTCAAGTTTCAAGAAGCGAGCACAAACCGTGTTTGATATAGTTCGAACTGCATCTGTCAATATAGGAGAAAACAGAGTGAAACCTAAAAATTCAAACTGTTACTGCAAACGAATGCTTCAACCTAGGAGAACGAAACTAGGGCATCCAAGTTTGATTTGTGTACTGCTCATTACTTGAAAGTATCATGAAGGTCGGAAGCAAAAATTTATGTTGAGATTTCAGGAGAGTCTAGTGTTTTCGCAGCCTAACAACGCCTTTCATTGAATGTGTCATTCACCAGTATATGCTTAAGGCTACATCAAGAGGAAACAAACCTTAGAGATAGAACGTAGAACTACTGTATTGTGTCAAGTTTCAAGAAGCTAGCACAAACCGTGTTTGATTTAGAGTTCTAACTGCATCTGTCAATATAGGAGAAAACAGAGTGAAACCTAAAAATTCAAACTGTTACTGCAAACGAATGCTTCAACGTAAAAGAATGAAACTTGAGCATCCAAGTGGGATTGGTGTACTGATCATTACTTGAAAGTATCATGAAGATTGGATGAAAAAATATATGTTGAGATTTCAGGAGACTCTAGTGTTTTGGAAGTTTGGCAACCTTTTCAATATGAATGTTATTCGCCAGTCCCTGCTTTAGGCTACATCAAGAGGAAACAAACTTTAGAGATAGAACGTAGAACTAATGTATTGTGTCAAGTTTCAAGAAGCTAGCACAAACCGTGTTTGATTTAGAGTTCGAACGCATCTGTCAATATAGTAGAAAACAGAGTGAAACCTAAAAATTCAAACTGTTACTGCAAACGAATGCTTCAATATAGGAGAACGAAACGTGGGCATCCAAGTTTGATTGGTGTACTGCTCATTACTTGAAAGTATCATGAAGGTCGGAAGCAAAAATTTATGTTGAGATTTCAGGAGACTCTAGTGTTTTGGCAGCCTAACAACGCCTTTCATTGAATGTGTCATTCACCAGTATCTGCTTAAGGCTACATCAAGAGGAAACAAACCTTAGAGATAGAACGTAGAACTACTGTATTGTGTCAAGTTTCAAGAAGCTAGCACAAACCGTGTTTGATTTAGAGTTCTAACTGCATCTGTCAATATAGGAGAAAACAGAGTGAAACCTAAAAATTCAAACTGTTACTGCAAACGAATGCTTCAACGTAAAAAAAATGAAACTTGAGCATCCAAGTGGGATTGGTGTACTGATCATTACTTGAAAGTATCATGAAGATTGGATGAAAAAATATATGTTGAGATTTCAGGAGACTGTAGTGTTTTGGAAGTTTGGCAACTCCTTTCATTATAAGTGTTATTTGCCAGTCCCTGCTTTAGGCTACATCAAGAGGAAACAAACCTTAGAGATAGAACGTAGAAGTAATGAATTGTGTCAAGTTTCAAGAAGCTGGCACAAACCGTGTTTGATATAGTTTGAACTGCATCTGTCAATATAGGAGAAAACAGAGTGAAACCTAAAAATTCAAACTGTTACTGCAAACGAATGCTTCAACCTAGGAGAACGAAACTTGGGCATCCAAGTTTGATTGGTGTACTGCTCATTACTTGAAAGTATCATGAAGGTCGTAAGCAAAAATTTATGTTGAGATTTCAGGAGAGTCTAGTGTTTTCGCAGCCTAACAACGCCTTTCATTGAATGTGTCATTCACCAGTATCTGCTTAAGGCTACATCAAGAGGAAACAAACCTTAGAGATAGAACGTAGAACTACTGTATTGTGTCAAGTTTCAAGAAGCTAGCACAAACCGTGTTTGATTTAGAGT
>NW_027514659.1:41610-94502 GCF_048772815.1 Callospermophilus lateralis | reverse complement strand
AACGAATGCTTCGACCTAGGAGAACGAAACTTGGGCATCCAAGTTTGACTGGTGTACTGCTCATTACTTGAAAGTATCATGAAGGTCAGAAGAAAAAATATATGTTGTGATTTCAGGAGACTGTAGTTTTTTGGCAGCCTAACAACGCCTTTCATTGAGTGAGTTATTCGCCAGTCTCTGCTTAAGGCTACATCAAGAGGAAACAAACCTTAGAGATAGAACGTAGAACTATTGTATTGTGTCAAGTTTCAAGAAGCTAGCACAAACCGTGTTTGATTTAGAGTTCTAACTGCATCTGTCAATATAGGAGAAAACGCAGTGAAACCTAAAAATTCAAACTGTTCCTGCAAACGAATGCTTCGACCTAGGAGAACGAAACTTGGGCATCCAAGTTTGACTGGTGTACTGCTCATTACTTGAAAGTATCATGAAGGTCGGAAGAAAAAATATATGTTGTGATTTCAGGAGACTGTAGTTTTTTGGCAGCCTAACAACGCCTTTCATTGAGTGAGTTATTCGCCAGTCTCTGCTTAAGGCTACATCAAGAGGAAACAAACCTTAGAGATAGAACGTAGAACTATTGTATTGTGTCAAGTTTGAAGAAGCTAGCCCAAACCGTGTTTGATTTAGAGTTCTAACTGCATCTGTCAATATAGGAGAAAACGCAGTGAAACCTAAAAATTCAAACTGTTCCTGCAAACGAATGCTTCGACCTAGGAGAACGAAACTTGGGCATCCAAGTTTGACTGGTGTACTGCTCATTACTTGAAAGTATCATGTAGTTCGGAAGAAAAAATATATGTTGTGATTTCAGGAGACTGTAGTTTTTTGGCAGCCTAACAACGCCTTTCATTGAGTGAGTTATTCGCCAGTCTCTGCTTAAGGCTACATCAAGAGGAAACAAACCTTAGAGATAGAATGTAGAACTATTGTATTGTGTCAAGTTTCAAGAAGCTAGCCCAAACCGTGTTTGATTTAGAGTTCTAACTGCATCTGTCAATATAGGAGAAAACGCAGTGAAACCTAAAAATTCAAACTGTTCCTGCAAACGAATGCTTCGACCTAGGAGAACGAAAGTTGGGCTTCCAAGTTTGACTGGTGTACTGCTCATTACTTGAAAGTATCATGAAGGTCGGAAGAAAAAATATATGTTGTGATTTCAGGAGACTGTAGTTTTTGTGGCAGCCTAACAACGCCTTTCATTGAGTGAGTTATTCGCCAGTCTCTGCTTAAGGGTACATCAAGAGGAAACAAACCTTAGAGATAGAACGTAGAACTATTGTATTGTGTCAAGTTTCAAGAAGCTAGCACAAACCGTGTTTGATTTAGAGTTCTAACTGCATCTGTCAATATAGGAGAAAACGCAGTGAAACCTAAAAATTCAAACTGTTCCTGCAAACGAATGCTTCGACCTAGGAGAACGAAACTTGGGCATCCAAGTTTGACTGGTGTACTGCTCTTTACTTGAAAGTATCATGAAGGTCGGAAGAAAAAATATATGTTGTGATTTCAGGAGACTGTAGTTTTTTGGCAGCCTAACAACGCCTTTCATTGAGTGAGTTATTCGCCAGTCTCTGCTTAAGGCTACATCAAGAGGAAAGAAACCTTAGAGATAGAACGTAGAACTATTGTATTGTGTCAAGTTTCAAGAAGCTAGCCCAAACCGTGTTTGATTTAGAGTTCTAACTGCATCTGTCAATATAGGAGAAAACGCAGTGAAACCTAAAAATTCAAACTGTTCCTGCAAACGAATGCTTCGACCTAGGAGAACGAAACTTGGGCATCCAAGTTTGACTGGTGTACTGCTCATTACTTGAAAGTATCATGAAGTTCGGAAGAAAAAATATATGTTGTCATTTCAGGAGACTGTAGTTTTTTGGCAGCCTAACAACGCCTTTCATTGAGTGAGATATTCGCCAGTCTCTTCTTAAGGCTACATCAAGAGGAAACAAACCTTAGAGATAGAACGTAGAACTATTGAATTGTGTCAAGTTTCAAGAAGCTAGCACAAACCGTGTTTGATTTAGAGTTCTAACTGCATCTGTCAATATAGGAGAAAACGCAGTGAAACCTAAAAATTCAAACTGTTCCTGCAAACGAATGCTTCGACCTAGGAGAACGAAACTTGGGCATCCAAGTTTGACTGGTGTACTGCTCATTACTTGAAAGTATCATGAAGGTCAGAAGAAAAAATATATGTTGTGATTTCAGGAGACTGTAGTTTTTTGGCAGCCTAACAACGCCTTTCATTGAGTGAGTTATTCGCCAGTCTCTGCTTAAGGCTACATCAAGAGGAAACAAACCTTAGAGATAGAACGTAGAACTATTGTATTGTGTCAAGTTTCAAGAAGCTAGCCCAAACCGTGTTTGATTTAGAGTTCTAACTGCATCTGTCAATATAGGAGAAAACGCAGTGAAACCTAAAAATTCAAACTGTTCCTGCAAACGAATGCTTCGACCTAGGAGAACGAAACTTGGGCATCCAAGTTTGACTGGTGTACTGCTCATTACTTGAAAGTATCATGAAGGTCGGAAGAAAAAATATATGTTGTGATTTCAGGAGACTGTATTTTTTTGGCAGCCTAACAACGCCTTTCATTGAGTGAGTTATTCGCCAGTCTCTGCTTAAGGCTACATCAAGAGGAAACAAACCTTAGAGATAGAACGTAGAACTATTGTATTGTGTCAAGTTTCAAGAAGCTAGCACAAACCGTGTTTTATTTAGAGTTCTAACTGCATCTGTCAATATAGGAGAAAACACAGTGAAACCTAAAAATTCAAACTGTTCCTGCAAACGAATGCTTCGACCTAGGAGAACGAAACTTGGGCATCCAAGTTTGACTGGTGTACTGCTCATTACTTGAAAGTATCATGAAGGTCGGAAGAAAAAATATATGTTGTGATTTCAGGAGACTGTAGTTTTTTGGCAGCCTAACAACGCCTTTCATTGAGTGAGTTATTCGCCAGTCTCTGCTTAAGGCTACATCAAGAGGAAACAAACCTTAGAGATAGAACGTAGAACTATTGTATTGTGTCAAGTTTCAAGAAGCTAGCCCAAACCGTGTTTGATTTAGAGTTCTAACTGCATCTGTCAATATAGGAGAAAACGCAGTGAAACCTAAAAATTCAAACTGTTCCTGCAAACGAATGCTTCGACCTAGGAGAACGAAACTTGGGCATCTAAGTTTGACTGATGTACTGCTCATTACTTGAAAGTATCATGAAGGTCGGAAGAAAAAATATATGTTGTGATTTCAGGAGACTGTAGTTTTTTGGCAGCCTAACAACGCCTTTTATTGAGTGAGTTATGCGCCAGTGTCTGCTTAAGGCTACATCAAGAGGAAACAAACCTTAGAGATAGAACGTAGAATTATTGTATTGTGTCAAGTTTCAAGAAGCTAGCACAAACCGTGTTTGATTTAGAGTTCTAACTGCATCTGTCAATATAGGAGAAAACGCAGTGAAACCTAAAAATTCAAACTGTTCCTGCAAACGAATGCTTCGACCTAGGAGAACGAAACTTGGGCATCCAAGTTTGACTGGTGTACTGCTCATTACTTGAAAGTATCATGAAGTTCGGAAGAAAAAATATATGTTGTCATTTCAGGAGACTGTATTTATTTGGCAGCCTAACAACGCCTTTCATTGAGTGAGATATTCGCCAGTCTCTTCTTAAGGCTACATCAAGAGGAAACAAACCTTAGAGATAGAACGTAGAACTATTGAATTGTGTCAAGTTTCAAGAAGCTAGCACAAACCGTGTTTGATTTAGAGTTCTAACTGCATCTGTCAATATAGGAGAAAACGCAGTGAAACCTAAAAATTCAAACTGTTCCTGCAAACGAATGCTTCGACCTAGGAGAACGAAACTTGGGCATCCAAGTTTGACTGGTGTACTGCTCATTACTTGAAAGTATCATGAAGGTCAGAAGAAAAAATATATGTTGTGATTTCAGGAGACTGTAGTTTTTTGGCAGCCTAACAACGCCTTTCATTGAGTGAGTTATTCGCCAGTCTCTGCTTAAGGCTACATCAAGAGGAAACAAACCTTAGAGATAGAACGTAGAACTATTGTATTGTGTCAAGTTTCAAGAAGCTAGCCCAAACCGTGTTTGATTTAGAGTTCTAACTGCATCTGTCAATATAGGAGAAAACGCAGTGAAACCTAAAAATTCAAACTGTTCCTGCAAAGGAATGCTTCGACCTAGGAGAACGAAACTTGGGCATCCAAGTTTGACTGGTGTACTGCTCATTACTTGAAAGTATCATGAAGGTCGGAAGAAAAAATATATGTTGTGATTTCAGGAGACTGTATTTTTTTGGCAGCCTAACAACGCCTTTCATTGAGTGAGTTATTCGCCAGTCTCTGCTTAAGGCTACATCAAGAGGAAACAACCCTTAGAGATAGAACGTAGAACTATTGTATTGTGTCAAGTTTCAAGAAGCTAGCACAAACCGTGTTTGATTTAGAGTTCTAACTGCATCTGTCAATATAGGAGAAAACGCAGTGAAACCTAAAAATTCAAACTGTTCCTGCAAACGAATGCTTCGACCTAGGAGAACGAAACTTGGGCATCCAAGTTTGACTGGTGTACTGCTCATTACTTGAAAGTATCATGAAGGTCGGAAGAAAAAATATATGTTGTGATTTCAGGAGACTGTAGTTTTTTGGCAGCCTAACAACGCCTTTCATTGAGTGAGTTATTCGCCAGTCTCTGATTAAGGCTACATCAAGAGGAAACAAACCTTAGAGATAGAACGTAGAACTATTGTATTGTGTCAAGTTTCAAGAAGCTAGCCCAAACCGTGTTTGATTTAGAGTTCTAACTGCATCTGTCAATATAGGAGAAAACGCAGTGAAACCTAAAAATTCAAACTGTTCCTGCAAACGAATGCTTCGACCTAGGAGAACGAAACTTGGGCATCCAAGTTTGACTGGTGTACTGCTCATTACTTGAAAGTATCATGAAGGTCGGAAGAAAAAATATATGTTGTGATTTCAGGAGACTGTAGTTTTTTGGCAGCCTAACAACGCCTTTCATTGAGTGAGTTATTCGCCAGTCTCTGCTTAAGGCTACATCAAGAGGAAACAAACCTTAGAGATAGAACGTAGAACTATTGTATTGTGTCAAGTTTGAAGAAGCTAGCCCAAACCGTGTTTGATTTAGAGTTCTAACTGCATCTGTCAATATAGGAGAAAACGCAGTGAAACCTAAAAATTCAAACTGTTCCTGCAAACAAATGCTTCGACCTAGGAGAACGAAACTTGGGCGTCCAAGTTTGACTGGTGTACTGCTCATTACTTGAAAGTATCATGTAGGTCGGAAGAAAAAATATATGTTGTGATTTCAGGAGACTGTAGTTTTTTGGCAGCCTAACAACGCCTTTCATTGAGTGAGTTATTCGCCAGTCTCTGCTTAAGGCTACATCAAGAGGAAACAAACCTTAAAGATAGAACGTAGAACTATTGTATTGTGTCAAGTTTCAAGAAGCTAGCCCAAACCGTGTTTGATTTAGAGTTCTAACTGCATCTGTCAATATAGGAGAAAACGCAGTGAAACCTAAAAATTCAAACTGTTCCTGCAAAGGAATGCTTCGACCTAGGAGAACGAAACTTGGGCATCCAAGTTTGACTGGTGTACTGCTCATTACTTGAAAGTATCATGAAGGTCGGAAAAAAAATATATGTTGTGATTTCAGGAGACTGTAGTTTTTTGGCAGCCTAACAACGCCTTTCATTGAGTGAGTTATTCGCCAGTCTCTGCTTAAGGCTACATCAAGAGGAAACAAACCTTAGAGATAGAACGTAGAACTATTGTATTGTGTCAAGTTTCAAGAAGCTAGCACAAACCGTGTTTGATTTAGAGTTCTAACTGCATCTGTCAATATAGGAGAAAACGCAGTGAAACCTAAAAATTCAAACTGTTCCTGCAAACGAATGCTTCGACCTAGGAGAACGAAACTTGGGCATCCAAGTTTGACTGGTGTACTGCTCATTACTTGAAAGTATCATGAAGTTCGGAAGAAAAAATATATGTTGTGATTTCAGGAGACAGTAGTTTTTTGGCAGCCTAACAACGCCTTTCATTGAGTGAGTTATTCGCCAGTCTCTGCTTAATGCTACACCAAGATGAAACAAACCTTAGATATAGAACTTAGAACTATTGTATTGTGTCAAGTTTCAAGAAGCTAGCCCAAACCGTGTTTGATTTAGAGTTCTAACTGCATCTGTCAATATAGGAGAAAACGCAGTGAAACCTAAAAATTCAAACTGTTCCTGCAAACGAATGCTTCGACCTAGGAGAACGAAACTTGGGCATCCAAGTTTGACTGGTGTACTGCTCATTACTTGAAAGTATCATGTAGGTCGAAAGAAAAAATATATGTTGTGATTTCAGGAGACTGTAGTTTTTTGGCAGCCTAACAACGCCTTTCATTGAGTGAGTTATTCGCCAGTCTCTGCTTAAGGCTACATCAAGAGGAAACAAACCTTAGAGATAGAACGTAGAACTATTGTATTGTGTCAAGTTTCAAGAAGCTAGCCCAAACCGTGTTTGATTTAGAGTTCTAACTGCATCTGTCAATATAGGAGAAAACGCAGTGAAACCTAAAAATTCAAACTGTTCCTGCAAACGAATGCTTCGACCTAGGAGAATGAAACTTGGGCATCCAAGTTTGACTGGTGTACTGCTCATTACTTGAAAGTATCATGGAGGTCGGAAGAAAAAATATATGTTGTGATTTCAGGAGACTGTAGTTTTCTGGCAGCCTAACAACGCGTTTCATTGAGTGAGTTATTCGCCAGTCTCTGCTTAAGGCTACATCAAGAGGAAACAAACCTTAGAGATAGAACGTAGAACTATTGTATTGTGTCAAGTTTCAAGAAGCTAGCACAAACCGTGTTTGATTTAGAGTTCTAACTGCATCTGTCAATATAGGAGAAAACGCAGTGAAACCTAAAAATTCAAACTGTTCCTGCAAACGAATGCTTCGACCTAGGAGAACGAAACTTGGGCATCCAAGTTTGACTGGTGTACTGCTCATTACTTGAAAGTATCATGAAGGTCGGAAGAAAAAATATATGTTGTGATTTCAGGAGACTGTAGTTTTTGGCAGCCTAACAACGCCTTTTATTGAGTGAGTTATTCGCCAGTGTCTGCTTAAGGCTACATCAAGAGGAAACAAACCTTAGAGATAGAACGTAGAACTATTGTATTGTGTCAAGTTTCAAGAAGCTAGCACAAACCGTGTTTGATTTAGAGTTCTAACTGCATCTGTCAATATAGGAGAAAACGCAGTGAAACCTAAAAAATTCAAATTGTTCCTGCAAACAAATGCTTCGACCTAGGAGAACGAAACTTGGGCATCCAAGATTGACTGGTGTACTGCTCATTACTTGAAAGTATCATGAAGGTCGGAAGAAAAAATATATGTTGTGATTTCAGGAGACTGTAGTTTTTTGGCAGCCTAACAACGCCTTTCATTGAGTGAGTTATTCGCCAGTCTCTGCTTAAGGCTACATCAAGAGGAAACAAACCTTAGAGATAGAACGTAGAACTATTGTATTGTGTCAAGTTTCAAGAAGCTAGCCCAAACCGTGTTTGATTTAGAGTTCTAACTGCATCTGTCAATATAGGAGAAAACGCAGTGAAACCTAAAAATTCAAACTGTTCCTGCAAACGAATGCTTCGACCTAGAAGAACGAAACTTGGGCGTCCAAGTTTGACTGGTGTACTGCTCATTACTTGAAAGTATCATGTAGGTCGGAAGAAAAAATATATGTTGTGATTTCAGGAGACTGTAGATTTTGGCAGCCTAACAACGCCTTTCAATGAGTGAGTTATTCGCCAGTCTCTGCTTAAGGCTACATCAAGAGGAAACAAACATTAGAGATAGAACGTAGAACTATTGTATTGTGTCAAGTTTGAAGAAGCTAGCCCAAACCGTGTTTGATTTAGAGTTCTAACTGCATCTGTCAATATAGGAGAAAACGCAGTGAAACCTAAAAATTCAAACTGTTCCTGCAAACGAATGCTTCGACCTAGGAGAACGAAACTTGGGCGTCCAAGTTTGACTGGTGTACTGCTCATTACTTGAAAGTATCATGTAGGTCGGAAGAAAAAATATATGTTGTGATTTCAGGAGACTGTAGTTTTTTGGCAGCCTAACAACGCCTTTCATTGAGTGAGTTATTCGCCAGTCTCTTTAAGGCTACATCAAGAGGAAACAAACCTTAGAGATAGAACGTAGAACTATTGTATTGTGTCAAGTTTCAAGAAGCTAGCCCAAACCGTGTTTGATTTAGAGTTCTAACTGCATCTGTCAATATAGGAGAAAACGCAGTGAAACCTAAAAATTCAAACTGTTCCTGCAAAGGAATGCTTCGACCTAGGAGAACGAAACTTGGGCATCCAAGTTTGACTGGTGTACTGCTCATTACTTGAAAGTATCATGAAGGTCGGAAAAAAAATATATGTTGTGATTTCAGGAGACTGTAGTTTTTTGGCAGCCTAACAACGCCTTTCATTGAGTGAGTTATTCGCCAGTCTCTGCTTAAGGCTACATCAAGAGGAAACAAACCTTAGAGATAGAACGTAGAACTATTGTATTGTGTCAAGTTTCAAGAAGCTAGCCCAAACCGTTTTTGATTTAGAGTTCTAACTGCATCTGTCAATATAGGAGAAAACGCAGTGAAACCTAAAAATTCAAACTGTTCCTGCAAAGGAATGCTTCGACCTAGGAGAACGAAACTTGGGCATCCAAGTTTGACTGGTGTACTGCTCATTACTTGAAAGTATCATGAAGGTCGGAAGAAAAAATATATGTTGTGATTTCAGGAGACTGTAGTTTTTGGCAGCCTAACAACGCCATGCATTGAGTGAGTTATTCGCCAGTCTCTGCTTAAGGCTACATCAAGAGGAAACAAACCTTAGAGATAGAACGTAGAACTATTGTATTGTGTCAAGTTTCAAGAAGCTAGCCTAAACCGTGTTTGATTTAGAGTTCTAACTGCATCTGTCAATATAGGAGAAAACGCAGTGAAACCTAAAATTCAAACTGTTCCTGCAAACGAATGCTTCGACCTAGGAGAACGAAACTTGGGCATCCAAGTTTGACTGGTGTACTGCTCATTACTTGAAAGTATCATGAAGTTCGGAAGAAAAAATATATGTTGTGATTTCAGGAGACTGTAGTTTTTTGGCAGCCTAACAACGCCTTTCATTGAGTGAGATATTCGCCAGTCTCTGCTTAAGGCTACATCAAGAGGAAACAAACCTTAGAGATAGAACGTAGAACTATTGTATTGTGTCAAGTTTCAAGAAGCTAGCACAAACCGTGTTTGATTTAGAGTTCTAACTGCATCTGTCAATATAGGAGAAAACGCAGTGAAACCTAAAAATTCAAACTGTTCCTGCAAACGAATGCTTCGACCTAGGAGAACGAAACTTGGGCATCCAAGTTTGACTGGTGTACTGCTCATTACTTGAAAGTATCATGAAGGTCGGAAGAAAAAATATGTTGTGATTTCAGGAGACTGTAGTTTTTTGGCAGCCTAACAACGCCTTTCATTGAGTGAGTTATTCGCCAGTCTCTGCTTAAGGCTACATCAAGAGGAAACAAACCTTAGAGATAGAACTTAGAACTATTGTATTGTGTCAAGTTTCAAGAAGCTAGCACAACCGTGTTTGATTTAGAGTTCTAACTGCATCTGTCAATATAGGAGAAAACGCAGTGAAACCTAAAAATTCAAACTGTTCCTGCAAACAAATGCTTCGACCTAGGAGAACGAAACTTGGGCATCCAAGTTTGACTGGTGTACTGCTCATTACTTGAAAGTATCATGAAGGTCCGAAGAAAAAATATATGTTGTGATTTCAGGAGACTGTAGTTTTTTGGCAGACTAACAACGCCTTTCATTGAGTGAGTTATTCGCCAGTCTCTGCTTAAGGCTACATCAAGAGGAAACAAACCTTAGAGATAGAACATAGAACTATTGTATTGTGTCAAGTTTCAAGAAGCTAGCCCAAACCGTGTTTGATTTAGAGTTCTAACTGCATCTGTCAATATAGGAGAAAACGCAGTGAAACCTAAAACTTCAAACTGTTCCTGCAAACGAATGCTTCGACCTAGGAGAACGAAACTTGGGCATCCAAGTTTGACTGGTGTACTGCTCATTACTTGAAAGTATCATGAAGGTCGGAAGAAAAAATACATGTTGTGATTTCAGGAGACTGTAGTTTTTTGGCAGCCTAACAACGCCTTTCATTGAGTGAGTTATTCGCCAGTCTCTGCTTAAGGCTACATCAAGAGGAAACAAACCTTAGAGATAGAACGTAGAACTATTGTATTGTGTCAAGTTTCAAGAAGCTAGCACAAACCGTGTTTGATTTAGAGTTCTAACTGCATCTGTCAATATAGGAGAAAACGCAGTGAAACCTAAAAATTCAAACTGTTCCTGCAAACGAATGCTTCGACCTAGGAGAACGAAACTTGGGCATCCAAGTTTGACTGGTGTACTGCTCATTACTGAAAGTATCATGAAGGTCGGAAGAAAAAATATATGTTGTGATTTCAGGAGACTGTAGTTTTTTGGCAGCCTAACAACGCCTTTCATTGAGTGAGTTATTCGCCAGTCTCTGCTTAAGGCTACATCAAGAGGAAACAATCCTTAGAGATAGAACGTAGAACTATTGTATTGTGTCAAGTTTCAAGAAGCTAGCACAAACCGTGTTTGATTTAGAGTTCTAACTGCATCTGTCAATATAGGAGAAAACGCAGTGAAACCTAAAAATTCAAACTGTTCCTGCAAACGAATGCTTCGACCTAGGAGAACGAAACTTGGGCATCCAAGTTTGACTGGTGTACTGCTCATTACTTGAAAGTATCATGAAGGTCGGAAGAAAAAATATGTGTTGTGATTTCAGGAGACTGTAGTTTTTTGGCAGCCTAACAACGCCTTTCATTGAGTGAGTTATTCGCCAGTCTCTGCTTAAGGCTACATCAAGAGGAAACAAACCTTAGAGATAGAACGTAGAACTATTGTATTGTGTCAAGTTTCAAGAAGCTAGCCCAAACCGTGTTTGATTTAGAGTTCTAACTGCATCTGTCAATATAGGAGAAAACGCAGTGAAACCTAAAAATTCAAACTGTTCCTGCAAACGAATGCTTCGACCTAGGAGAACGAAACTTGGGCATCCAAGTTTGACTGGTGTACTGCTCATTACTTGAAAGTATCATGTAGGTCGAAAGAAAAAATATATGTTGTGATTTCAGGAGACTGTAGTTTTTTGGCAGCCTAACAACGCCTTTCATTGAGTGAGTTATTCGCCAGTCTCTGCTTAAGGCTACATCAAGAGGAAACAAACCTTAGAGATAGAACGTAGAACTATTGTATTGTGTCAAGTTTCAAGAAGCTAGCCCAAACCGTGTTTGATTTAGAGTTCTAACTGCATCTGTCAATATAGGAGAAAACGCAGTGAAACCTAAAAATTCAAACTGTTCCTGCAAACGAATGCTTCGACCTAGGAGAATGAAACTTGGGCATCCAAGTTTGACTGGTGTACTGCTCATTACTTGAAAGTATCATGGAGGTCGGAAGAAAAAATATATGTTGTGATTTCAGGAGACTGTAGTTTTCTGGCAGCCTAACAACGCGTTTCATTGAGTGAGTTATTCGCCAGTCTCTGCTTAAGGCTACATCAAGAGGAAACAAACCTTAGAGATAGAACGTAGAACTATTGTATTGTGTCAAGTTTCAAGAAGCTAGCACAAACCGTGTTTGATTTAGAGTTCTAACTGCATCTGTCTATATAGGAGAAAACGCAGTGAAACCTAAAAATTCAAACTGTTCCTGCAAACGAATGCTTCGACCTAGGAGAACGAAACTTGGGCGTCCAAGTTTGACTGGTGTACTGCTCATTACTTGAAAGTATCATGTAGGTCGGAAGAAAAAATATATGTTGTGATTTCAGGAGACTGTAGTTTTTTGGCAGCCTAACAACGCCTTTCATTGAGTGAGTTATTCGCCAGTCTCTGCTTAAGGCTACATCAAGAGGAAACAAACCTTAGAGATAGAACGTAGAACTATTGTATTGTGTCAAGTTTCAAGAAGATAGCCCAAACCGTGTTTGATTTAGAGTTCTAACTGCATCTGTCAATATAGGAGAAAACGCAGTGAAACCTAAAAATTCAAACTGTTCCTGCAAAGGAATGCTTCGACCTAGGAGAACGAAACTTGGGCATCCAAGTTTGACTGGTGTACTGCTCATTACTTGAAAGTATCATGAAGGTCGGAAAAAAAATATATGTTGTGATTTCAGGAGACTGTAGTTTTTTGGCAGCCTAACAACGCCTTTCATTGAGTGAGTTATTCGCCAGTCTCTGCTTAAGGCTACATCAAGAGGAAACAAACCTTAGAGATAGAACGTAGAACTATTGTATTGTGTCAAGTTTCAAGAAGCTAGCCCAAACCGTTTTTGATTTAGAGTTCTAACTGCATCTGTCAATATAGGAGAAAACGCAGTGAAACCTAAAAATTCAAACTGTTCCTGCAAAGGAATGCTTCGACCTAGGAGAACGAAACTTGGGCATCCAAGTTTGACTGGTGTACTGCTCATTACTTGAAAGTATCATGAAGTTCGGAAGAAAAAATATATGTTGTGATTTCAGGAGACTGTAGTTTTTTGGCAGCCTAACAACGCCTTTCATTGAGTGAGTTATTCGCCAGTCTCTGCTTAATGCTACACCAAGAGGAAACAAACCTTAGAGATAGAACTTAGAACTATTGTATTGTGTCAAGTTTCAAGAGGCTAGCCCAAACCGTGTTTGATTTAGAGTTCTAACTGCATCTGTCAATATAGGAGAAAATGCAGTGAAACCTAAAATTTCAAACTGTTCCTGCAAACGAATGCTTCGACCTAGGAGAACGAAACTTGGGCATCCAAGTTTGACTGGTGTACTGCTCATTACTTGAAAGTATCATGAAGGTCGGAAGAAAAAATATATGTTGTGATTTCAGGAGACTGTAGTTTTTTGGCAGCCTAACAACGCCATGCATTGAGTGAGTTATTCGCCAGTCTCTGCTTAAGGCTACATCAAGAGGAAACAAACCTTAGAGATAGAACGTAGAACTATTGTATTGTGTCAAGTTTCAAGAAGCTAGCCCAAACCGTGTTTGATTTAGAGTTCTAACTGCATCTGTCAATATAGGAGAAAACGCAGTGAAACCTAAAAATTCAAACTGTTCCTGCAAACGAATGCTTCGACCTAGGAGAACGAAACTTGGGCATCCAAGTTTGACTGGTGTACTGCTCATTACTTGAAAGTATCATGAAGTTCGGAAGAAAAAATATATGTTGTGATTTCAGGAGACTGTAGTTTTTTGGCAGCCTAACAACGCCTTTCATTGAGTGAGATATTCGCCAGTCTCTGCTTAAGGCTACATCAAGAGGAAACAAACCTTAGAGATAGAACGTAGAACTATTGTATTGTGTCAAGTTTCAAGAAGCTAGCACAAACCGTGTTTGATTTAGAGTTCTAACTGCATCTGTCAATATAGGAGAAAACGCAGTGAAACCTAAAAATTCAAACTGTTCCTGCAAACGAATGCTTCGACCTAGGAGAACGAAACTTGGGCATCCAAGTTTGACTGGTGTACTGCTCATTACTTGAAAGTATCATGAAGGTCGGAAGAAAAAATATGTTGTGATTTCAGGAGACTGTAGTTTTTTGGCAGCCTAACAACGCCTTTCATTGAGTGAGTTATTCGCCAGTCTCTGCTTAAGGCTACATCAAGAGGAAACAAACCTTAGAGATAGAACGTAGAACTATTGTATTGTGTCAAGTTTCAAGAAGCTAGCACAAACCGTGTTTGATTTAGAGTTCTAACTGCATCTGTCAATATAGGAGAAAACGCAGTGAAACCTAAAAATTCAAACTGTTCCTGCAAACAAATGCTTCGACCTAGGAGAACGAAACTTGGGCATCCAAGTTTGACTGGTGTACTGCTCATTACTTGAAAGTATCATGAAGGTCGGAAGAAAAAATATATGTTGTGATTTCAGGAGACTGTAGTTTTTTGGCAGCCTAACAACGCCTTTCATTGAGTGAGTTATTCGCCAGTCTCTGCTTAAGGCTACATCAAGAGGAAACAAACCTTAGAGATAGAACGTAGAACTATTGTATTGTGTCAAGTTTCAAGAAGCTAGCCCAAACCGTGTTTGATTTAGAGTTCTAACTGCATCTGTCAATATAGGAGAAAACGCAGTGAAACCTAAAACTTCAAACTGTTCCTGCAAACGAATGCTTCGACCTAGGAGAACGAAACTTGGGCATCCAAGTTTGACTGGTGTACTGCTCATTACTTGAAAGTATCATGAAGGTCGGAAGAAAAAATACATGTTGTGATTTCAGGAGACTGTAGTTTTTTGGCAGCCTAACAACGCCTTTCATTGAGTGAGTTATTCGCCAGTCTCTGCTTAAGGCTACATCAAGAGGAAACAAACCTTAGAGATAGAACGTAGAACTATTGTATTGTGTCAAGTTTCAAGAAGCTAGCACAAACCGTGTTTGATTTAGAGTTCTAACTGCATCTGTCAATATAGGAGAAAACGCAGTGAAACCTAAAAATTCAAACTGTTCCTGCAAACGAATGCTTCGACCTAGGAGAACGAAACTTGGGCATCCAAGTTTGACTGGTGTACTGCTCATTACTGAAAGTATCATGAAGGTCGGAAGAAAAAATACATGTTGTGATTTCAGGAGACTGTAGTTTTTTGGCAGCCTAACAACGCCTTTCATTGAGTGAGTTATTCGCCAGTCTCTGCTTAAGGCTACATCAAGAGGAAACAATCCTTAGAGATAGAACGTAGAACTATTGTATTGTGTCAAGTTTCAAGAAGCTAGCACAAACCGTGTTTGATTTAGAGTTCTAACTGCATCTGTCAATATAGGAGAAAACGCAGTGAAACCTAAAAATTCAAACTGTTCCTGCAAACGAATGCTTCGACCTAGGAGAACGAAACTTGGGCATCCAAGTTTGACTGGTGTACTGCTCATTACTTGAAAGTATCATGAAGGTCGGAAGAAAAAATATATGTTGTGATTTCAGGAGACTGTAGTTTTTTGGCAGCCTAACAACGCCTTTCATTGAGTGAGTTATTCGCCAGTCTCTGCTTAAGGCTACATCAAGAGGAAACAAACCTTAGAGATAGAACGTAGAACTATTGTATTGTGTCAAGTTTCAAGAAGCTAGCACAAACCGTGTTTGATTTAGAGTTCTAACTGCATCTGTCAATATAGGAGAAAACGCAGTGAAACCTAAAAATTCAAACTGTTCCTGCAAACGAATGCTTCGACCTAGGAGAACGAAACTTGGGCGTCCAAGTTTGACTGGAGTACTGCTCATTATTTGAAAGTATCATGTAGGTCGGAAGAAAAAATATATGTTGTGATTTCAGGAGACTGTAGTTTTTTGGCAGCCTAACAACGCCTTTCAATGAGTGAGTTATTCGCCAGTCTCTGCTTAAGGCTACATCAAGAGGAAACAAACCTTAGAGATAGAACGTAGAACTATTGTATTGTGTCAAGTTTGAAGAAGCTAGCACAAACCGTGTTTGATTTAGAGTTCTAACTGCATCTGTCAATATAGGAGAAAACGCAGTGAAACCTAAAAATTCAAACTGTTCCTGCAAACGAATGCTTCGACCTAATAGAACGAAACTTGGGCGTCCAAGTTTGACTGGTGTACTGCTCATTACTTGAAAGTATCATGTAGGTCGGAAGAAAAAATATATGTTGTGATTTCAGGAGACTGTAGTTTTTTGGCAGCCTAACAACGCCTTTCATTGAGTGAGTTATTCGCCAGTCTCTGGTTAAGGCTACATCAAGAGGAAACAAACCTTAGAGATAGAACGTAGAACTATTGTATTGTGTCAAGTTTCAAGAAGCTAGCCCAAACCGTGTTTGATTTAGAGTTCTAACTGCATCTGTCAATATAGGAGAAAACGCAGTGAAACCTAAAAATTCAAACTGTTCCTGCAAACGAATGCTTCGACCTAGGAGAACGAAACTTGGGCATCCAAGTTTGACTGGTGTACTGCTCATTACTTGAAAGTATCATGAAGGTCGGAAGAAAAAATATATGTTGTGATTTCAGGAGACTGTAGTTTTTGGCAGCCTAACAACGCCTTTCATTGAGTGAGATATTCGCCAGTCTCTGCTTAAGGCTACATCAAGAGGAAACAAACCTTAGAGATAGAACGTAGAACTATTGTATTGTGTCAAGTTTCAAGAAGGTAGCACAAACCGTGTTTGATTTATAGTTCTAACTGCATCTGTCAATATAGGAGAAAACGCAGTGAAACCTAAAAATTCAAACTGTTCCTGCAAAGGAATGCTTCGACCTAGGAGAACGAAACTTGGGCATCCAAGTTTGACTGGTGTACTGCTCATTACTTGAAAGTATCATGAAGGTCGGAAGAAAAAATATGTTGTGATTTCAGGAGACTGTAGTTTTTTGGCAGCCTAACAACGCCTTTCATTGAGTGAGTTATTCGCCAGTCTCTGCTTAAGGCTACATCAAGAGGAAACAAACCTTAGAGATAGAACGTAGAACTATTGTATTGTGTCAAGTTTCAAGAAGCTAGCACAAACCGTGTTTGATTTAGAGTTCTAACTGCATCTGTCAATATAGGAGAAAACGCAGTGAAACTTAAAAATTCAAACTGTTCCTGCAAAGGAATGCTTCGACCTAGGAGAACGAAACTTGGGCATCCAAGTTTGACTGGTGTACTGCTCATTACTTGAAAGTATCATGAAGGTCGGAAAAAAAATATATGTTGTGATTTCAGAAGACTGTAGTTTTTTGGCAGCCTAACAACGCCTTTCATTGAGTGAGTTATTCGCCAGTCTCTGCTTAAGGCTACATCAAGAGGAAACAAACCTTAGAGATAGAACGTAGAACTATTGTATTGTGTCAAGTTTCAAGAAGCTAGCACAAACCGTGTTTGATTTAGAGCTCTAACTGCATCTGTCAATATAGGAGAAAACGCAGTGAAACCTAAAAATTCAAACTGTTCCTGCAAAGGAATGCTTCGACCTAGGAGAACGAAACTTGGGCATCCAAGTTTGACTGGTGTACTGCTCATTACTTGAAAGTATCATGAAGGTCGGAAGAAAAAATATATGTTGTGATTTCAGGAGACTGTAGTTTTTTGGCAGCCTAACAACGCCTTTCATTGAGTGAGTTATTCGCCAGTGTCTGCTTAAGGCTACATCAAGAGGAAACAAACCTTAGAGATAGAACGTAGAACTATTGTATTGTGTCAAGTTTCAAGAAGCTAGCACAAACCGTGTTTGATTTAGAGTTCTAACTGCATCTGTCAATATAGGAGAAAACGCAGTGAAACCTAAAAATTCAAACTGTTCCTGCAAACGAATGCTTCGACCTAGGAGAACGAAACTTGGGCATCCAAGTTTGACTGGTGTACTGCTCATTACTTGAAAGTATCATGAAGGTCGGAAGAAAAAATATATGTTGTGATTTCAGGAGACTGTAGTTTTTTGGCAGCCTAACAATGCCTTTCATTGAGTGAGTTATTCGCCAGTCTCTGCTTAAGGCTACATCAAGAGGAAACAAACCTTAGAGATAGAACGTAGAACTATTGTATTGTGTCAAGTTTCAAGAAGCTAGCCCAAACCGTGTTTGATTTAGAGTTCTAACTGCATCTGTCAATATAGGAGAAAACGCAGTGAAACCTAAAAATTCAAACTGTTCCTGCAAACGAATGCTTCGACCTAGGAGAACGAAATTTGGGCGTCCAAGTTTGACTGGTGTACTGCTCATTACTTGAAAGTATCATGTAGGTCGGAAGAAAAAATATATGTTGTGATTTCAGGAGACTGTAGTTTTTTGGCAGCCTAACAACGCCTTTCATTGAGTGAGTTATTCGCCAGTCTCTGCTTAAGGCTACATCAAGAGGAAACAAACCTTAGAGATAGAACGTAGAACTATTGTATTGTGTCAAGTTTCAAGAAGCTAGCACAAACCGTGTTTGATTTAGAGTTCTAACTGCATCTGTCAATATAGGAGAAAACGCAGTGAAACCTAAAAATTCAAACTGTTCCTGCAAAGGAATGCTTCGACCTAGGAGAACGAAACTTGGGCGTCCAAGTTTGACTGGTGTACTGCTCATTACTTGAAAGTATCATGAAGTTCGGAAGAAAAAATATATGTTGTGATTTCAGGAGACTGTAGTTTTTTGGCAGCCTATCAACGCCTTTCATTGAGTGAGTTATTCGCCAGTCTCTGCTTAAGGCTACATCAAGAGGAAACAAACCTTAGAGATAGAACTTAGAACTATTGTATTGTGTGAATTTTCAAGAAGCTAGCCCAAACCGTGTTTGATTTAGAGTTCTAACTGCATCTGTCAATATAGGAGAAAACGCAGTGAAACCTAAAAATTCAAACTGTTCCTGCAAACGAATGCTTCGACCTAGGAGAACGAAACTTGGGCATCCAAGTTTGACTGGTGTACTGCTCATTACTTGAAAGTATCATGAAGTTCGGAAGAAAAAATATATGTTGTGATTTCAGGAGACTGTAGTTTTTGGCAGCCTAACAACGCCTTTCATTGAGTGAGTTATTCGCCAGTCTCTGCTTAAGGCTACATCAAGAGGAAACACACCTTAGAGATAGAACGTAGAACTATTGTATTGTGTCAAGTTTCAAGAAGCTAGCACAAACCGTGTTTGATTTAGAGTTCTAACTGCATCTGTCAATATAGGAGAAAACGCAGTGAAACCTAAAAATTCAAACTGTTCCTGCAAACGAATGCTTCGACCTAGGAGAACGAAACTCGGGCATCCAAGTTTGACTGGTGTACTGCTCATTACTTGAAAGTATCATGAAGGTCGGAAGAAAAAATATATGTTGTGATTTCAGGAGACTGTAGTTTTTTGGCAGCCTAACAACGCCTTTCATTGAGTGAGTTATTCGCCAGTCTCTGCTTAAGGCTACATCAAGAGGAAACAAACCTTAGAGATAGAACGTAGAACTATTGTATTGTGTCAAGTTTCAAGAAGCTAGCACAAACCGTGTTTGATTTAGAGTTCTAACTGCATCTGTCAATATAGGAGAAAACGCAGTGAAACCTAAAAATTCAAACTGTTCCTGCAAACGAATGCTTCGACCTAGGAGAACGAAACTTGGGCATCCAAGTTTGACTGGTGTACTGCTCATTACTTGAAAGTATCATGAAGGTCGGAAGAAAAAATATATGTTGTGATTTCAGGAGACTGTAGTTTTTTGGCAGCCTAACAACGCCTTTCATTGAGTGAGTTATTCGCCAGTCTCTGCTTAAGGCTACATCAAGAGGAAACAAACCTTAGAGATAGAACGTAGAACTATTGTATTGTGTCAAGTTTCAAGAAGCTAGCCCAAACCGTGTTTGATTTAGAGTTCTAACTGCATCTGTCAATATAGGAGAAAACGCAGTGAAACCTAAAAATTCAAACTGTTCCTGCAAACGAATGCTTCGACCCAGGAGAACGAAACTTGGGCATCCAAGTTTGACTGGTGTACTGCTCATTACTTGAAAGTATCATGAAGGTCGGAAGAAAAAATATATGTTGTGATTTCAGGAGACTGTAGTTTTTGGCAGCCTAACAACGCCTTTCATTGAGTGAGATATTCGCCAGTCTCTGCTTAAGGCTACATCAAGAGGAAACAAACCTTAGAGATAGAACGTAGAACTATTGTATTGTGTCAAGTTTCAAGAAGGTAGCACAAACCGTGTTTGATTTATAGTTCTAACTGCATCTGTCAATATAGGAGAAAACGCAGTGAAACCTAAAAATTCAAACTGTTCCTGCAAAGGAATGCTTCGACCTAGGAGAACGAAACTTGGGCATCCAAGTTTGACTGGTGTACTGCTCATTACTTGAAAGTATCATGAAGGTCGGAAGAAAAAATATGTTGTGATTTCAGGAGACTGTAGTTTTTTGGCAGCCTAACAACGCCTTTCATTGAGTGAGTTATTCGCCAGTCTCTGCTTAAGGCTACATCAAGAGGAAACAAACCTTAGAGATAGAACGTAGAACTATTATATTGTGTCAAGTTTCAAGAAGCTAGCACAAACCATGTTTGATTTAGAGTTCTAACTGCATCTGTCAATATAGGAGAAAACGCAGTGAAACCTAAAAATTCAAACTGTTCCTGCAAACAAATGCGTCGACCTAGGAGAACGAAACTTGGGCATCCAAGTTTGACTGGTGTACTGCTCATTACTTGAAAGTATCATGAAGGTCGGAAGAAAAAATATATGTTGTGATTTCAGGAGACTGTAGTTTTTTGGCAGACTAACAACGCCTTTCATTGAGTGAGTTATTCGCCAGTCTCTGCTTAAGGCTACATCAAGAGGAAACAAACCTTAGAGATAGAACGTAGAACTATTGTATTGTGTCAAGTTTCAAGAAGCTAGCACAAACCGTGTTTGATTTAGAGTTCTAACTGCATCTGTCAATATAGGAGAAAACGCAGTGAAACCTAAAAATTCAAACTGTTCCTGCAAACGAATGCTTCGACCTAGGAGAACGAAACTTGGGCATCCAAGTTTGACTGGTGTACTGCTCATTACTGAAAGTATCATGAAGGTCGGAAGAAAAAATATATGTTGTGATTTCAGGAGACTGTAGTTTTTTGGCAGCCTAACAACGCCTTTCATTGAGTGAGTTATTCGCCAGTCTCTGCTTAAGGCTACATCAAGAGGAAACAATCCTTAGAGATAGAACGTAGAACTATTGTATTGTGTCAAGTTTCAAGAAGCTAGCACAAACCGTGTTTGATTTAGAGTTCTAACTGCATCTGTCAATATAGGAGAAAACGCAGTGAAACCTAAAAATTCAAACTGTTCCTGCAAACGAATGCTTCGACCTAGGAGAACGAAACTTGGGCGTCCAAGTTTGACTGGTGTACTGCTCATTACTTGAAAGTATCATGAAGGTCGGAAGAAAAAATATATGTTGTGATTTCAGGAGACTGTAGTTTTTTGGCAGCCTAACAACGCCTTTCATTGAGTGAGTTATTCGCCAGTGTCTGCTTAAGGCTACATCAAGAGGAAACAAACCTTAGAGATAGAACGTAGAACTATTGTATTGTGTCAAGTTTCAAGAAGCTAGCACAAACCGTGTTTGATTTAGAGTTCTAACTTCATCTGTCAATATAGGAGAAAACGCAGTGAAACCTAAAAATTCAAACTGTTCCTGCAAACGAATGCTTCGACCTAGGAGAACGAAACTTGGGCATCCAAGTTTGACTGGTGTACTGCTCATTACTTGAAAGTATCATGAAGGTCGGAAGAAAAAATATATGTTGTGATTTCAGGAGACTGTAGTTTTTTGGCAGCCTAACAATGCCTTTCATTGAGGTGAGTTATTCGCCAGTCTCTGCTTAAGGCTACATCAAGAGGAAACAAACCTTAGAGATAGAACGTAGAACTATTGTATTGTGTCAAGTTTCAAGAAGCTAGCCCAAACCGTGTTTGATTTAGAGTTCTAACTGCATCTGTCAATATAGGAGAAAACGCAGTGAAACCTAAAAATTCAAACTGTTCCTGCAAACGAATGCTTCGACCTAGGAGAACGAAATTTGGGCGTCCAAGTTTGACTGGTGTACTGCTCATTACTTGAAAGTATCATGTAGGTCGGAAGAAAAAATATATGTTGTGATTTCAGGAGACTGTAGTTTTTTGGCAGCCTAACAACGCCTTTCATTGAGTGAGTTATTCGCCAGTCTCTGCTTAAGGCTACATCAAGAGGAAACAAACCTTAGAGATAGAACGTAGAACTATTGTATTGTGTCAAGTTTCAAGAAGCTAGCCCAAACCGTGTTTGATTTAGAGTTCTAACTGCATCTGTCAATATAGGAGAAAACGCAGTGAAACCTAAAAATTCAAACTGTTCCTGCAAAGGAATGCTTCGACCTAGGAGAAAGAAACTTGGGCATCCAAGTTTGACTGGTGTACTGCTCATTACTTGAAAGTATCATGAAGGTCGGAAAAAAAATATATGTTGTGATTTCAGGAGACTGTAGTTTTTGGCAGCCTAACAACGCCTTTCATTGAGTGAGTTATTCGCCAGTCTCTGCTTAAGGCTACATCAAGAGGAAACAAACCTTAGAGATAGAACGTAGAACTATTGTATTGTGTCAAAGTTTCAAGAGCTAGCACAAACCGTGTTTGATTTAGAGTTCTAACTGCATCTGTCAATATAGGAGAAAACGCAGTGAAACCTAAAAATTCAAACTGTTCCTGCAAAGGAATGCTTCGACCTAGGAGAACGAAACTTGGGCATCCAAGTTTGACTGGTGTACTGCTCATTACTTGAAAGTATCATGAAGTTCGGAGAAAAAATATATGTTGTGATTTCAGGAGATTGTAGTTTTTTGGCAGCCTAACAACGCCTTTCATTGAGTGAGTTATTCGCCAGTCTCTGCTTAAGGCTACATCAAGAGGAAACACACCTTAGAGATAGAACGTAGAACTATTGTATTGTGTCAAGTTTCAAGAAGCTAGCACAAACCGTGTTTGATTTAGAGTTCTAACTGCATCTGTCAATATAGGAGAAAACGCAGTGAAACCTAAAAATTCAAACTGTTCCTGCAAACGAATGCTTCGACCTAGGAGAAACGAAACTTGGGCATCCAAGTTTGACTGGTGTACTGCTCATTACTTGAAAGTATCATGAAGGTCGGAAGAAAAAATATATGTTGTGATTTCAGGAGACTGTAGTTTTTTGGCAGCCTAACAACGCCTTTCATTGAGTGAGTTATTCGCCAGTCTCTGCTTAAGGCTACATCAAGAGGAAACAAACCTTAGAGATAGAACGTAGAACTATTGTATTGTGTCAAGTTTCAAGAAGCTAGCACAAACCGTGTTTGATTTAGAGTTCTAACTGCATCTGTCAATATAGGAGAAAACGCAGTGAAACCTAAAAATTCAAAACTGTTCCTGCAAACGAATGCTTCGACCTAGGAGAACGAAACTTGGGCATCCAAGTTTGACTGGTGTACTGCTCATTACTTGAAAGTATCATGAAGGTCGGAAGAAAAATATATGTTGTGATTTCAGGAGACTGTAGTTTTTTGGCAGCCTAACAACGCCTTTCATTGAGTGAGTTATTCGCCAGTCTCTGCTTAAGGCTACATCAAGAGGAAACAAACCTTAGAGATAGAACGTAGAACTATTGTATTGTGTCAAGTTTCAAGAAGCTAGCACAAACCGTGTTTGATTTAGAGTTCTAACTGCATCTGTCAATATAGGAGAAAACGCAGTGAAACCTAAAAATTCAAACTGTTCCTGCAAAGGAATGCTTCGACCTAGGAGAACGAAACTTGGGCATCCAAGTTTGACTGGTGTACTGCTCATTACTTGAAAGTATCATGAAGGTCGGAAGAAAAAATATATGTTGTGATTTCAGGAGACTGTAGTTTTTTGGCAGCCTAACAACGCCTTTCATTGAGTGAGTTATTCGCCAGTGTCTGCTTAAGGCTACATCAAGAGGAAACAAACCTTAGAGATAGAACGTAGAACTATTGTATTGTGTCAAGTTTCAAGAAGCTAGCACAAACCGTGTTTGATTTAGAGTTCTAACTGCATCTGTCAATATAGGAGAAAACGCAGTGAAACCTAAAAATTCAAACTGTTCCTGCAAACGAATGCTTCGACCTAGGAGAACGAAACTTGGGCATCCAAGTTTGACTGGTGTACTGCTCATTACTTGAAAGTATCATGAAGGTCGGAAGAAAAAATATATGTTGTGATTTCAGGAGACTGTAGTTTTTTGGCAGCCTAACAATGCCTTTCATTGAGTGAGTTATTCGCCAGTCTCTGCTTAAGGCTACATCAAGAGGAAACAAACCTTAGAGATAGAACGTAGAACTATTGTATTGTGTCAAGTTTCAAGAAGCTAGCCCAAACCGTGTTTGATTTAGAGTTCTAACTGCATCTGTCAATATAGGAGAAAACGCAGTGAAACCTAAAAATTCAAACTGTTCCTGCAAACGAATGCTTCGACCTAGGAGAACGAAATTTGGGCGTCCAAGTTTGACTGGTGTACTGCTCATTACTTGAAAGTATCATGTAGGTCGGAAGAAAAAATATATGTTGTGATTTCAGGAGACTGTAGTTTTTTGGCAGCCTAACAACGCCTTTCATTGAGTGAGTTATTCGCCAGTCTCTGCTTAAGGCTACATCAAGAGGAAACAAACCTTAGAGATAGAACGTAGAACTATTGTATTGTGTCAAGTTTCAAGAAGCTAGCACAAACCGTGTTTGATTTAGAGTTCTAACTGCATCTGTCAATATAGGAGAAAACGCAGTGAAACCTAAAAATTCAAACTGTTCCTGCAAAGGAATGCTTCGACCTAGGAGAACGAAACTTGGGCGTCCAAGTTTGACTGGTGTACTGCTCATTACTTGAAAGTATCATGAAGTTCGGAAGAAAAAATATATGTTGTGATTTCAGGAGACTGTAGTTTTTTGGCAGCCTATCAACGCCTTTCATTGAGTGAGTTATTCGCCAGTCTCTGCTTAAGGCTACATCAAGAGGAAACAAACCTTAGAGATAGAACTTAGAACTATTGTATTGTGTGAATTTTCAAGAAGCTAGCCCAAACCGTGTTTGATTTAGAGTTCTAACTGCATCTGTCAATATAGGAGAAAACGCAGTGAAACCTAAAAATTCAAACTGTTCCTGCAAACGAATGCTTCGACCTAGGAGAACGAAACTTGGGCATCCAAGTTTGACTGGTGTACTGCTCATTACTTGAAAGTATCATGAAGTTCGGAAGAAAAAATATATGTTGTGATTTCAGGAGACTGTAGTTTTTGGCAGCCTAACAACGCCTTTCATTGAGTGAGTTATTCGCCAGTCTCTGCTTAAGGCTACATCAAGAGGAAACACACCTTAGAGATAGAACGTAGAACTATTGTATTGTGTCAAGTTTCAAGAAGCTAGCACAAACCGTGTTTGATTTAGAGTTCTAACTGCATCTGTCAATATAGGAGAAAACGCAGTGAAACCTAAAAATTCAAACTGTTCCTGCAAACGAATGCTTCGACCTAGGAGAACGAAACTCGGGCATCCAAGTTTGACTGGTGTACTGCTCATTACTTGAAAGTATCATGAAGGTCGGAAGAAAAAATATATGTTGTGATTTCAGGAGACTGTAGTTTTTTGGCAGCCTAACAACGCCTTTCATTGAGTGAGTTATTCGCCAGTCTCTGCTTAAGGCTACATCAAGAGGAAACAAACCTTAGAGATAGAACGTAGAACTATTGTATTGTGTCAAGTTTCAAGAAGCTAGCACAAACCGTGTTTGATTTAGAGTTCTAACTGCATCTGTCAATATAGGAGAAAACGCAGTGAAACCTAAAAATTCAAACTGTTCCTGCAAACGAATGCTTCGACCTAGGAGAACGAAACTTGGGCATCCAAGTTTGACTGGTGTACTGCTCATTACTTGAAAGTATCATGAAGGTCGGAAGAAAAAATATATGTTGTGATTTCAGGAGACTGTAGTTTTTTGGCAGCCTAACAACGCCTTTCATTGAGTGAGTTATTCGCCAGTCTCTGCTTAAGGCTACATCAAGAGGAAACAAACCTTAGAGATAGAACGTAGAACTATTGTATTGTGTCAAGTTTCAAGAAGCTAGCCCAAACCGTGTTTGATTTAGAGTTCTAACTGCATCTGTCAATATAGGAGAAAACGCAGTGAAACCTAAAAATTCAAACTGTTCCTGCAAACGAATGCTTCGACCCAGGAGAACGAAACTTGGGCATCCAAGTTTGACTGGTGTACTGCTCATTACTTGAAAGTATCATGAAGGTCGGAAGAAAAAATATATGTTGTGATTTCAGGAGACTGTAGTTTTTGGCAGCCTAACAACGCCTTTCATTGAGTGAGATATTCGCCAGTCTCTGCTTAAGGCTACATCAAGAGGAAACAAACCTTAGAGATAGAACGTAGAACTATTGTATTGTGTCAAGTTTCAAGAAGGTAGCACAAACCGTGTTTGATTTATAGTTCTAACTGCATCTGTCAATATAGGAGAAAACGCAGTGAAACCTAAAAATTCAAACTGTTCCTGCAAAGGAATGCTTCGACCTAGGAGAACGAAACTTGGGCATCCAAGTTTGACTGGTGTACTGCTCATTACTTGAAAGTATCATGAAGGTCGGAAGAAAAAATATGTTGTGATTTCAGGAGACTGTAGTTTTTTGGCAGCCTAACAACGCCTTTCATTGAGTGAGTTATTCGCCAGTCTCTGCTTAAGGCTACATCAAGAGGAAACAAACCTTAGAGATAGAACGTAGAACTATTATATTGTGTCAAGTTTCAAGAAGCTAGCACAAACCATGTTTGATTTAGAGTTCTAACTGCATCTGTCAATATAGGAGAAAACGCAGTGAAACCTAAAAATTCAAACTGTTCCTGCAAACAAATGCGTCGACCTAGGAGAACGAAACTTGGGCATCCAAGTTTGACTGGTGTACTGCTCATTACTTGAAAGTATCATGAAGGTCGGAAGAAAAAATATATGTTGTGATTTCAGGAGACTGTAGTTTTTTGGCAGACTAACAACGCCTTTCATTGAGTGAGTTATTCGCCAGTCTCTGCTTAAGGCTACATCAAGAGGAAACAAACCTTAGAGATAGAACGTAGAACTATTGTATTGTGTCAAGTTTCAAGAAGCTAGCACAAACCGTGTTTGATTTAGAGTTCTAACTGCATCTGTCAATATAGGAGAAAACGCAGTGAAACCTAAAAATTCAAACTGTTCCTGCAAACGAATGCTTCGACCTAGGAGAACGAAACTTGGGCATCCAAGTTTGACTGGTGTACTGCTCATTACTGAAAGTATCATGAAGGTCGGAAGAAAAAATATATGTTGTGATTTCAGGAGACTGTAGTTTTTTGGCAGCCTAACAACGCCTTTCATTGAGTGAGTTATTCGCCAGTCTCTGCTTAAGGCTACATCAAGAGGAAACAATCCTTAGAGATAGAACGTAGAACTATTGTATTGTGTCAAGTTTCAAGAAGCTAGCACAAACCGTGTTTGATTTAGAGTTCTAACTGCATCTGTCAATATAGGAGAAAACGCAGTGAAACCTAAAAATTCAAACTGTTCCTGCAAACGAATGCTTCGACCTAGGAGAACGAAACTTGGGCGTCCAAGTTTGACTGGTGTACTGCTCATTACTTGAAAGTATCATGTAGGTCGGAAGAAAAAATATATGTTGTGATTTCAGGAGACTGTAGTTTTTTGGCAGCCTAACAACGCCTTTCAATGAGTGAGTTATTCGCCAGTCTCTGCTTAAGGCTACATCAAGAGGAAACAAACCTTAGAGATAGAACGTAGAACTATTGTATTGTGTCAAGTTTGAAGAAGCTAGCACAAACCGTGTTTGATTTAGAGTTCTAACTGCATCTGTCAATATAGGAGAAAACGCAGTGAAACCTAAAAATTCAAACTGTTCCTGCAAACGAATGCTTCGACCTAGGAGAACGAAACCTGGGCGTCCAAGTTTGACTGGTGTACTGCTCATTACTTGAAAGTATCATGTAGGTCGGAAGAAAAAATATATGTTGTGATTTCAGGAGACTGTAGTTTTTTGGCAGCCTAACAACGCCTTTCATTGAGTGAGTTATTCGCCAGTCTCTGCTTAAGGCTACATCAAGTGGAAACAAACCTTAGAGATAGAACGTAGAACTATTGTATTGTGTCAAGTTTCAAGAAGCTAGCACAAACCGTGTTTGATTTAGAGTTCTAACTGCATCTGTCAATATAGGAGAAAACGCAGTGAAACCTAAAAATTCAAACTGTTCCTGCAAAGGAATGCTTCGACCTAGGAGAACGAAACTTGGGCATCCAAGTTTGACTGGTGTACTGCTCATTACTTGAAAGTATCATGAAGGTCGGAAAAAAAATATATGTTGTGATTTCAGGAGACTGTAGTTTTTTGGCAGCCTAACAACGCCTTTCATTGAGTGAGTTATTCGCCAGTCTCTGCTTAAGGCTACATCAAGAGGAAACAAACCTTAGAGATAGAACGTAGAACTATTGTATTGTGTCAAGTTTCAAGAAGCTAGCACAAACCGTGTTTGATTTAGAGTTCTAACTGCATCTGTCAATATAGGAGAAAACGCAGTGAAACCTAAAAATTCAAACTGTTCCTGCAAAGGAATGCTTCGACCTAGGAGAACGAAACTTGGGCATCCAAGTTTGACTGGTGTACTGCTCATTACTTGAAAGTATCATGAAGGTCGGAAGAAAAAATATATGTTGTGATTTCAGGAGACTGTAGTTTTTTGGCAGCCTAACAACGCCTTTCATTGAGTGAGTTATTCGCCAGTGTCTGCTTAAGGCTACATCAAGAGGAAACAAACCTTAGAGATAGAACGTAGAACTATTGTATTGTGTCAAGTTTCAAGAAGCTAGCACAAACCGTGTTTGATTTAGAGTTCTAACTTCATCTGTCAATATAGGAGAAAACGCAGTGAAACCTAAAAATTCAAACTGTTCCTGCAAACGAATGCTTCGACCTAGGAGAACGAAACTTGGGCATCCAAGTTTGACTGGTGTACTGCTCATTACTTGAAAGTATCATGAAGGTCGGAAGAAAAAATATATGTTGTGATTTCAGGAGACTGTAGTTTTTTGGCAGCCTAACAATGCCTTTCATTGAGTGAGTTATTCGCCAGTCTCTGCTTAAGGCTACATCAAGAGGAAACAAACCTTAGAGATAGAACGTAGAACTATTGTATTGTGTCAAGTTTCAAGAAGCTAGCCCAAACCGTGTTTGATTTAGAGTTCTAACTGCATCTGTCAATATAGGAGAAAACGCAGTGAAACCTAAAAATTCAAACTGTTCCTGCAAACGAATGCTTCGACCTAGGAGAACGAAATTTGGGCGTCCAAGTTTGACTGGTGTACTGCTCATTACTTGAAAGTATCATGTAGGTCGGAAGAAAAAATATATGTTGTGATTTCAGGAGACTGTAGTTTTTTGGCAGCCTAACAACGCCTTTCATTGAGTGAGTTATTCGCCAGTCTCTGCTTAAGGCTACATCAAGAGGAAACAAACCTTAGAGATAGAACGTAGAACTATTGTATTGTGTCAAGTTTCAAGAAGCTAGCCCAAACCGTGTTTGATTTAGAGTTCTAACTGCATCTGTCAATATAGGAGAAAACGCAGTGAAACCTAAAAATTCAAACTGTTCCTGCAAAGGAATGCTTCGACCTAGGAGAAAGAAACTTGGGCATCCAAGTTTGACTGGTGTACTGCTCATTACTTGAAAGTATCATGAAGGTCGGAAAAAAAATATATGTTGTGATTTCAGGAGACTGTAGTTTTTTGGCAGCCTAACAACGCCTTTCATTGAGTGAGTTATTCGCCAGTCTCTGCTTAAGGCTACATCAAGAGGAAACAAACCTTAGAGATAGAACGTAGAACTATTGTATTGTGTCAAGTTTCAAGGAGCTAGCACAAACCGTGTTTGATTTAGAGTTCTAACTGCATCTGTCAATATAGGAGAAAACGCAGTGAAACCTAAAAATTCAAACTGTTCCTGCAAAGGAATGCTTCGACCTAGGAGAACGAAACTTGGGCATCCAAGTTTGACTGGTGTACTGCTCATTACTTGAAAGTATCATGAAGTTCGGAAGAAAAAATATATGTTGTGATTTCAGGAGATTGTAGTTTTTTGGCAGCCTAACAACGCCTTTCATTGAGTGAGTTATTCGCCAGTCTCTGCTTAAGGCTACATCAAGAGGAAACACACCTTAGAGATAGAACGTAGAACTATTGTATTGTGTCAAGTTTCAAGAAGCTAGCACAAACCGTGTTTGATTTAGAGTTCTAACTGCATCTGTCAATATAGGAGAAAACGCAGTGAAACCTAAAAATTCAAACTGTTCCTGCAAACGAATGCTTCGACCTAGGAGAACGAAACTTGGGCATCCAAGTTTGACTGGTGTACTGCTCATTACTTGAAAGTATCATGAAGGTCGGAAGAAAAAATATATGTTGTGATTTCAGGAGACTGTAGTTTTTTGGCAGCCTAACAACGCCTTTCATTGAGTGAGTTATTCGCCAGTCTCTGCTTAAGGCTACATCAAGAGGAAACAAACCTTAGAGATAGAACGTAGAACTATTGTATTGTGTCAAGTTTCAAGAAGCTAGCACAAACCGTGTTTGATTTAGAGTTCTAACTGCATCTGTCAATATAGGAGAAAACGCAGTGAAACCTAAAAATTCAAACTGTTCCTGCAAACGAATGCTTCGACCTAGGAGAACGAAACTTGGGCATCCAAGTTTGACTGGTGTACTGCTCATTACTTGAAAGTATCATGAAGGTCGGAAGAAAAAATATATGTTGTGATTTCAGGAGACTGTAGTTTTTTGGCAGCCTAACAACGCCTTTCATTGAGTGAGTTATTCGCCAGTCTCTGCTTAAGGCTACATCAAGAGGAAACAAACCTTAGAGATAGAACGTAGAACTATTGTATTGTGTCAAGTTTCAAGAAGCTAGCACAAACCGTGTTTGATTTAGAGTTCTAACTGCATCTGTCAATATAGGAGAAAACGCAGTGAAACCTAAAAATTCAAACTGTTCCTGCAAAGGAATGCTTCGACCTAGGAGAACGAAACTTGGGCATCCAAGTTTGACTGGTGTACTGCTCATTACTTGAAAGTATCATGAAGGTCGGAAGAAAAAATATATGTTGTGATTTCAGGAGACTGTAGTTTTTGCAGCCTAACAACGCCTTTCATTGAGTGAGTTATTCGCCAGTCTCTGCTTAAGGCTACATCAAGAGGAAACAATCCTTAGAGATAGAACGTAGAACTATTGTATTGTGTCAAGTTTCAAGAAGCTAGCACAAACCGTGTTTGATTTAGAGTTCTAACTGCATCTGTCAATATAGGAGAAAACGCAGTGAAACCTAAAAATTCAAACTGTTCCTGCAAACGAATGCTTCGACCTAGGAGAACGAAACTTGGGCGTCCAAGTTTGACTGGTGTACTGCTCATTACTTGAAAGTATCATGTGGGTCGGAAGAAAAAATATATGTTGTGATTTCAGGAGACTGTAGTTTTTTGGCAGCCCTAACAACGCCTTTCAATGAGTGAGTTATTCGCCAGTCTCTGCTTAAGGCTACATCAAGAGAAACAAACCTTAGAGATAGAACGTAGAACTATTGTATTGTGTCAAGTTTGAAGAAGCTAGCACAAACCGTGTTTGATTTAGAGTTCTAACTGCATCTGTCAATATAGGAGAAAACGCAGTGAAACCTAAAAATTCAAACTGTTCCTGCAAACGAATGCTTCGACCTAGGAGAACGAAACTTGGGCGTCCAAGTTTGACTGGTGTACTGCTCATTACTTGAAAGTATCATGTAGGTCGGAAGAAAAAATATATGTTGTGATTTCAGGAGACTGTAGTTTTTTGGCAGCCTAACAACGCCTTTCATTGAGTGAGTTATTCGCCAGTCTCTGCTTAAGGCTACATCAAGAGGAAACAAACCTTAGAGATAGAACGTAGAACATATTGTATTGTGTCAAGTTTCAAGAAGCTAGCCCAACCGTGTTTGATTTAGAGTTCTAACTGCATCTGTCAATATAGGAGAAAACGCAGTGAAACCTAAAAATTCAAACTGTTCCTGCAAACGAATGCTTCGACCTAGGAGAACGAAACTTGGGCATCCAAGTTTGACTGGTGTACTGCTCATTACTTGAAAGTATCATGAAGGTCGGAAAAAAAATATATGTTGTGATTTCAGGAGACTGTAGTTTTTTGGCAGCCTAACAACGCCTTTCATTGAGTGAGTTATTCGCCAGTCTCTGCTTAAGGCTACATCAAGAGGAAACAAACCTTAGAGATAGAACGTAGAACTATTGTATTGTGTCAAGTTTCAAGAAGCTAGCACAAACCGTGTTTGATTTAGAGTTCTAACTGCATCTGTCAATATAGGAGAAAACGCAGTGAAACCTAAAAATTCAAACTGTTCCTGCAAAGGAATGCTTCGACCTAGGAGAACGAAACTTGGGCATCCAAGTTTGACTGGTGTACTGCTCATTACTTGAAAGTATCATGAAGGTCGGAAGAAAAAATATATGTGGTGATTTCAGGAGACTGTAGTTTTTTGGCAGCCTAACAACGCCTTTCATTGAGTGAGTTATTCGCCAGTCTCTGCTTAAGGCTACATCAAGAGGAAACAAACCTTAGAGATAGAACGTAGAACTATTGTATTGTGTCAAGTTTCAAGAAGCTAGCCCAAACCGTGTTTGATTTAGAGTTCTAACTGCATCTGTCAATATAGGAGAAAACGCAGTGAAACCTAAAAATTCAAACTGTTCCTGCAAAGGAATGCTTCGACCTAGGAGAACGAAACTTGGGCATCCAAGTTTGACTGGTGTACTGCTCATTACTTGAAAGTATCATGAAGGTCGGAAGAAAAAATATATGTTGTGATTTCAGGAGACTGTAGTTTTTTGGCAGCCTAACAACGCCTTTCATTGAGTGAGTTATTCGCCAGTCTCTGCTTAAGGCTACATCAAGAGGAAACAATCCTTAGAGATAGAACGTAGAACTATTGTATTGTGTCAAGTTTCAAGAAGCTAGCACAAACCGTGTTTGATTTAGAGTTCTAACTGCATCTGTCAATATAGGAGAAAACGCAGTGAAACCTAAAAATTCAAACTGTTCCTGCAAACGAATGCTTCGACCTAGGAGAACAAAACTTGGGCGTCCAAGTTTGACTGGTGTACTGCTCATTACTTGAAAGTATCATGTAGGTCGGAAGAAAAAATATATGTTGTGATTTCAGGAGACTGTAGTTTTTTGGCAGCCTAACAACGCCTTTCAATGAGTGAGTTATTCGCCAGTCTCTGCTTAAGGCTACATCAAGAGGAAACAAACCTTAGAGATAGAACGTAGAACTATTGTATTGTGTCAAGTTTGAAGAAGCTAGCACAAACCGTGTTTGATTTAGAGTTCTAACTGCATCTGTCAATATAGGAGAAAACGCAGTGAAACCTAAAAATTCAAACTGTTCCTGCAAACGAATGCTTCGACCTAGGAGAACGAAACTTGGGCGTCCAAGTTTGACTGGTGTACTGCTCATTACTTGAAAGTATCATGTAGGTCGGAAGAAAAAATATATGTTGTGATTTCAGGAGACTGTAGTTTTTTGGCAGCCTAACAACGCCTTTCATTGAGTGAGTTATTCGCCAGTCTCTGCTTAAGGCTTCATCAAGAGGAAACAAACCTTAGAGATAGAACGTAGAACTATTGTATTGTGTCAAGTTTCAAGAAGCTAGCCCAAACCGTGTTTGATTTAGAGTTCTAACTGCATCTGTCAATATAGGAGAAAACGCAGTGAAACCTAAAAATTCAAACTGTTCCTGCAAAGGAATGCTTCGACCTAGGAGAACGAAACTTGGGCATCCAAGTTTGACTGGTGTACTTCTCATTACTTGAAAGTATCATGAAGGTCGGAAAAAAAATATATGTTGTGATTTCAGGAGACTGTAGTTTTTTGGCAGCCTAACAACGCCTTTCATTGAGTGAGTTATTCGCCAGTCTCTGCTTAAGGCTACATCAAGAGGAAACAAACCTTAGAGATAGAACGTAGAACTATTGTATTGTGTCAAGTTTCAAGAAGCTAGCACAAACCGTGTTTGATTTAGAGTTCTAACTGCATCTGTCAATATAGGAGAAAACGCAGTGAAACCTAAAAATTCAAACTGTTCCTGCAAACGAATGCTTCGACCTAGGAGAACGAAACTTGGGCATCCAAGTTTGACTGGTGTACTGCTCATTACTTGAAAGTATCATGAAGGTCGGAAGAAAAAATATATGTTGTGATTTCAGGAGACTGTAGTTTTTTGGCAGCCTAACAACGCCTTTCATTGAGTGAGTTATTCGCCAGTCTCTGCTTAAGGCTACATCAAGAGGAAACAAACCTTAGAGATAGAACGTAGAACTATTGTATTGTGTCAAGTTTCAAGAAGCTAGCACAAACCGTGTTTGATTTAGAGTTCTAACTGCATCTGTCAATATAGGAGAAAACGCAGTGAAACCTAAAAATTCAAACTGTTCCTGCAAACGAATGCTTCGACCTAGGAGAACGAAACTTGGGCATCCAAGTTTGACTGGTGTACTGCTCATTACTTGAAAGTATCATGAAGGTCGGAAGAAAAAATATATGTTGTGATTTCAGGAGACTGTAGTTTTTTGGCAGCCTAACAACGCCTTTTATTGAGTGAGTTATTCGCCAGTGTCTGCTTAAGGCTACATCAAGAGGAAACAAACCTTAGAGATAGAACGTAGAACTATTGTATTGTGTCAAGTTTCAAGAAGCTAGCACAAACCGTGTTTGATTTAGAGTTCTAACTTCATCTGTCAATATAGGAGAAAACGCAGTGAAACCTAAAAATTCAAACTGTTCCTGCAAACGAATGCTTCGACCTAGGAGAACGAAACTTGGGCATCCAAGTTTGACTGGTGTACTGCTCTTTACTTGATAGTATCATGAAGGTCGGAAGAAAAAATATATGTTGTGATTTCAGGAGACTGTAGTTTTTTGGCAGCCTAACAACGCCTTTCATTGAGTGAGTTATTCGCCAGTCTCTGCTTAAGGCTACATCAAGAGGAAACAAACCTTAGAGATAGAACGTAGAACTATTGTATTGTGTCAAGTTTCAAGAAGCTAGCACAAACCGTGTTTGATTTAGAGTTCTAACTGCATCTGTCAATATAGGAGAAAACGCAGTGAAACCTAAAAATTCAAACTGTTCCTGCAAACGAATGCTTCGACCTAGGAGAACGAAACTTGGGCATCCAAGTTTGACTGGTGTACTGCTCATTACTTGAAAGTATCATGAAGTTCGGAAGAAAAAATATATGTTGTCATTTCAGGAGACTGTAGTTTTTTGGCAGCCTAACAACGCCTTTCATTGAATGAGATATTCGCCAGTCTCTGCTTAAGGCTACATCAAGAGGAAACAAACCTTAGAGATAGAACGTAGAACTATTGTATTGTGTCAAGTTTCAAGAAGCTAGCACAAACCGTGTTTGATTTAGAGTTCTAACTGCATCTGTCAATATAGGAGAAAACGCAGTGAAACCTAAAAATTCAAACTGTTCCTGCAAACGAATGCTTCGACCTAGGAGAACGAAACTTGGGCATCCAAGTTTGACTGGTGTACTGCTCATTACTTGAAAGTATCATGAAGGTCGGAAGAAAAAATATATGTTGTGATTTCAGGAGACTGTAGTTTTTTGGCAGCCTAACAACGCCTTTCATTGAGTGAGTTATTCGCCAGTCTCTGCTTAAGGCTACATCAAGAGGAAACAAACCTTAGAGATAGAACGTAGAACTATTGTATTGTGTCAAGTTTCAAGAAGCTAGCCCAAACCGTGTTTGATTTAGAGTTCTAACTGCATCTGTCAATATAGGAGAAAACGCAGTGAAACCTAAAAATTCAAACTGTTCCTGCAAACGAATGCTTCGACCTAGGAGAACGAAACTTGGGCATCCAAGTTTGACTGGTGTACTGCTCATTACTTGAAAGTATCATGAAGGTCGGAAGAAAAAATATATGTTGTGATTTCAGGAGACTGTAGTTTTTTGGCAGCCTAACAACGCCTTTCATTGAGTGAGTTATTCGCCAGTCTCTGCTTAAGGCTACATCAAGAGGAAACTAACCTTAGAGATAGAACGTAGAACTATTGTATTGTGTCAAGTTTCAAGAAGCTAGCACAAACCGTGTTTGATTTAGAGTTCTAACTGCATCTGTCAATATAGGAGAAAACGCAGTGAAACCTAAAAATTCAAACTGTTCCTGCAAACGAATGCTTCGACCTAGGAGAACGAAACTTGGGCATCCAAGTTTGACTGGTGTACTGCTCATTACTTGAAAGTATCATGAAGGTCGGAAGAAAAAAAATATGTTGTGATTTCAGGAGACTGTAGTTTTTTGGCAGCTTAACAACGCCTTTCATTGAGTGAGTTATTCGCCAGTCTCTGCTTAAGGCTACATCAAGAGGAAACAAACCTTAGAGATAGAACGTAGAACTATTGTATTGTGTCAAGTTTCAAGAAGCTAGCACAAACCGTGTTTGATTTAGAGTTCTAACTGCATCTGTCAATATAGGAGAAAACGCAGTGAAACCTAAAAATTCAAACTGTTCCTGCAAACGAATGCTTCGACCTAGGAGAACGAAACTTGGGCATCCAAGTTTGACTGGTGTACTGCTCATTACTTGAAAGTATCATGAAGGTCGGAAGAAAAAATATATGTTGTGATTTCAGGAGACTGTAGTTTTTTGGCAGCCTAACAACGCCTTTTATTGAGTGAGTTATTCGCCAGTGTCTGCTTAAGGCTACATCAAGAGGAAACAAACCTTAGAGATAGAACGTAGAACTATTGTATTGTGTCAAGTTTCAAGAAGCTAGCACAAACCGTGTTTGATTTAGAGTTCTAACTTCATCTGTCAATATAGGAGAAAACGCAGTGAAACCTAAAAATTCAAACTGTTCCTGCAAACGAATGCTTCGACCTAGGAGAACGAAACTTGGGCATCCAAGTTTGACTGGTGTACTGCTCTTTACTTGATAGTATCATGAAGGTCGGAAGAAAAAATATATGTTGTGATTTCAGGCGACTGTAGTTTTTTGGCAGCCTAACAACGCCTTTCATTGAGTGAGTTATTCGCCAGTCTCTGCTTAAGGCTACATCAAGAGGAAACAAACCTTAGAGATAGAACGTAGAACTATTGTATTGTGTCAAGTTTCAAGAAGCTAGCACAAACCGTGTTTGATTTAGAGTTCTAACTGCATCTGTCAATATAGGAGAAAACGCAGTGAAACCTAAAAATTCAAACTGTTCCTGCAAACGAATGCTTCGACCTAGGAGAACGAAACTTGGGCATCCAAGTTTGACTGGTGTACTGCTCATTACTTGAAAGTATCATGAAGTTCGGAAGAAAAAATATATGTTGTCATTTCAGGAGACTGTAGTTTTTTGGCAGCCTAACAACGCCTTTCATTGAATGAGATATTCGCCAGTCTCTGCTTAAGGCTACATCAAGAGGAAACAAACCTTAGAGATAGAACGTAGAACTATTGTATTGTGTCAAGTTTCAAGAAGCTAGCCCAAACCGTGTTTGATTTAGAGTTCTAACTGCATCTCTCAATATAGGAGAAAACGCAGTGAAACCTAAAAATTCAAACTGTGCCTGCAAACGAATGCTTCGACCTAGGAGAACGAAACTTGGGCATCCAAGTTTGACTGGTGTACTGCTCATTACTTGAAAGTATCATGAAGGTCGGAAGAAAAAATATATGTTGTCATTTCAGGAGACTGTAGTTTTTTGGCAGCCTAACAACGCCTTTCATTGAATGAGATATTCGCCAGTCTCTGCTTAAGGCTACATCAAGAGGAAACAAACCTTAGAGATAGAACGTAGAACTCTTGTATTGTGTCAAGTTTCAAGAAACTAGCCCAAACCGTGTTTGATTTAAAGTTCTAACTTCATCTGTCAATATAGGAGAAAACGCAGTGAAACCTAAAAATTCAAACTGTTCCTGCAAAGGAATGCTTCGACCTAGGAGAACGAAACTTGGGCATCCAAGTTTGACTGGTGTACTGCTCATTACTTGAAAGTATCATGAAGGTTGGAAAAAAAATATATGTTGTGATTTCAGGAGACTGTAGTTTTTTGGCAGCCTAAAAACGCCTTTCATTGAGTGAGTGATTTGCCAGTCTCTGCTTAAGGCTACATCAAGAGGAAACAAACCTTAGAGATAGAACGTAGAACTATTGTATTGTGTCAAGTTTCAAGAAGCTAGCACAAACCGTGTTTGATTTAGAGTTCTAACTGCATCTGTCAATATAGGAGAAAACGCAGTGAAACCTAAAAATTCAAACTGTTCCTGCAAACGAATGCTTCGACCTAGGAGAACGAAAGTTTGGCTTCCAAGTTTGACTGGTGTTGCTCATTACTTGAAAGTATCATGAAGGTCGGAAGAAAAAATATATGTTGTGATTTCAGGAGACTGTAGTTTTTTGGCAGCCTAACAACGCCTTTCATTGAGTGAGTTATTCGCCAGTCTCTGCTTAAGGCTACATCAAGAGGAAACAAACCTTAGAGATAGAACGTAGAAGTATTGTATTGTGTCAAGTTTCAAGAAGCTAGCACAAACCGTGTTTGATTTAGAGTTCTAACTGCATCTGTCAATATAGGAGAAAACGCAGTGAAATCTAAAAATTCAAACTGTTCCTGCAAACGAATGCTTCGACCTAGGAGAACGAATGTTGGGCTTCCAAGTTTGACTGGTGTACTGCTCATTACTTGAAAGTATCATGAAGGTTGGAAGAAAAAATATATGTTGTGATTTCAGGAGACTGTAGTTTTTTGGCAGCCTAACAACGCCTTTCATTGAGTGAGTTATTCGCCAGTCTCTGCTCAAGGATACATCAAGAGGAAACAAACCTTAGAGATAGAACATAGAATTATTGTATTGTGTCAAGTTTCAAGAAGCTAGCACAAACCGTGTTTGATTTAGAGTTCTAACTGCATCTGTCAATATAGGAGAAAACGCAGTGAAACCTAAAAATTAAAACTGTTCCTGCAAAGGAATGCTTCGACCTAGGAGAACGAAACTTGGGCATCCAAGATTGACTGGTGTACTGCTCATTACTTGAAAGTATCATGAAGGTCGGAAGAAAAAATATATGTTGTGATTTCAGGAGACTGTAGTTTTTTGGCAGCCTAACAACGCCTTTCATTGAGTGAGTTATTCGCCAGTCTCTGCTTAAGGCTACATCAAGAGGAAACAAACCTTAGAGATAGAACGTAGAACTATTGTATTGTGTCAAGTTTCAAGAAGATAGCACAAACCGTGTTTGATTTAGAGTTCTAACTGCATCTGTCAATATAGGAGAAAACGCAGTGAAACCTAAAAATTCAAACTGTTCCTGCAAAGGAATGCTTCGACCTAGGAGAACGAAACTTGGGCATCCAAGTTTGACTGGTGTACTGCTCATTACTTGAAAGTATCATGAAGGTCGGAAGAAAAAATATATGTTGTGATTTCAGGAGACTGTAGTTTTTTGGCAGCCTAACAACGCCTTTCATTGAGTGAGTTATTCGCCAGTCTCTGCTTAAGGCTACATCAAGAGGAAACAAACCTTAGAGATAGAACGTAGAACTATTGTATTGTGTCAAGTTTCAAGAAGCTAGCACAAACCGTGTTTGATTTAGAGTTCTAACTGCATCTGTCAATATAGGAGAAAACGCAGTGAAACCTAAAAATTCAAACTGTTCCTGCAAACGAATGCTTCGACCTAGGAGAACGAAACTTGGGCATCCAAGTTTGACTGGTGTACTGCTCATTACTTGAAAGTATCATGAAGGTCGGAAGAAAAAATATATGTTGTGATTTCAGGAGACTGTAGTTTTTTGGCAGCCTAACAACGCCTTTCATTGAGTGAGTTATTCGCCAGTCTCTGCTTAAGGCTACATCAAGAGGAAACAAACCTTAGAGATAGAACGTAGAACTATTGTATTGTGTCAAGTTTCAAGAAGCTAGCACAAACCGTGTTTGATTTAGAGTTCTAACTGCATCTGTCAATATAGGAGAAAACGCAGTGAAACCTAAAAATTCAAACTGTTCCTGCAAACGAATGCTTCGACCTAGAAGAAAGAAAGTTGGGCTTCCAAGTTTGACTGGTGTACTGCTCATTACTTGAAAGTATCATGAAGGTCGGAAGAAAAAATATATGTTGTGATTTCAGGAGACTGTAGTTTTTTGGCAGCCTAACAACGCCTTTCATTGAGTGAGTTATTCGCCAGTCTCTGCTTAAGGCTACATCAAGAGGAAACAAACCTTAGAGATAGAACGTAGAACTATTGTATTGTGTCAAGTTTCAAGAAGCTAGCACAAACCGTGTTTGATTTAGAGTTCTAACTGCATCTGTCAATATAGGAGAAAACGCAGTGAAATCTAAAAATTCAAACTGTTCCTGCAAACGAATGCTTCGACCTAGGAGAACGAAAGTTGGGCTTCCAAGTTTGACTGGTGTACTGCTCATTACTTGAAAGTATCATGAAGGTCGGAAGAAAAAATATATGTTGTGATTTCAGGAGACTGTAGTTTTTTGGCAGCCTAACAACGCCTTTCATTGAGTGAGTTATTCGCCAGTCTCTGCTTAAGGCTACATCAAGAGGAAACAAACCTTAGAGATAGAACGTAGAACTATTGTATTGTGTCAAGTTTCAAGAAGCTAGCCCAAACCGTGTTTGATTTAGAGTTCTAACTGCATCTGTCAATATAGGAGAAAACGCAGTGAAACCTAAAAATTCAAACTGTTCCTGCAAAGGAATGCTTCGACCTAGGAGAACGAAACTTGGGCATCCAAGTTTGACTGGTGTACTGCTCATTACTTGAAAGTATCATGAAGGTCGGAAAAAAAATATATGTTGTGATTTCAGGAGACTGTAGTTTTTTGGCAGCCTAACAACGCCTTTCATTGAGTGAGTTATTCGCCAGTCTCTGCTTAAGGCTACATCAAGAGGAAACAAACCTTAGAGATAGAACGTAGAACTATTGTATTGTGTCAAGTTTCAAGAAGCTAGCACAAACCGTGTTTGATTTAGAGTTCTAACTGCATCTGTCAATATAGGAGAAAACGCAGTGAAACCTAAAAATTCAAACTGTTCCTGCAAACGAATGCTTCGACCTAGGAGAACGAAACTTGGGCATCCAAGTTTGACTGGTGTACTGCTCATTACTTGAAAGTATCATGAAGGTCGGAAGAAAAAATATATGTTGTGATTTCAGGAGACTGTAGTTTTTTGGCAGCCTAACAACGCCTTTCATTGAGTGAGTTATTCGCCAGTCTCTGCTTAAGGCTACATCAAGAGGAAACAAACCTTAGAGATAGAACGTAGAACTATTGTATTGTGTCAAGTTTCAAGAAGCTAGCCCAAACCGTGTTTGATTTAGAGTTCTAACTGCATCTGTTAATATAGGAGAAAACGCAGTGAAACCTAAAAATTCAAACTGTTCCTGCAAAGGAATGCTTCGACCTAGGAGAACGAAACTTGGGCATCCAAGTTTGACTGGTGTACTGCTCATTACTTGAAAGTATCATGAAGGTCGGAAGAAAAAATATATGTTGTGATTTCAGGAGACTGTAGTTTTTTGGCAGCCTAACAACGCCTTTCATTGAGTGAGTTATTCGCCAGTCTCTGCTTAAGGCTACATCAAGAGGAAACAAACCTTAGAGATAGAACGTAGAACTATTGTATTGTGTCAAGTTTCAAGAAGCTAGCACAAACCGTGTTTGATTTAGAGTTCTAACTGCATCTGTCAATATAGGAGAAAACGCAGTGAAACCTAAAAATTCAAACTGTTCCTGCAAACGAATGCTTCGACCTAGGAGAACGAAACTTGGGCATCCAAGTTTGACTGGTGTACTGCTCATTACTTGAAAGTATCATGAAGGTCGGAAGAAAAAATATATGTTGTGATTTCAGGAGACTGTAGTTTTTTGGCAGCCTAACAACGCCTTTCATTGAGTGAGTTATTCGCCAGTCTCTGCTTAAGGCTACATCAAGAGGAAACAATCCTTAGAGATAGAACTTAGAACTATTGTATTGTGTCAAGTTTCAAGAAGCTAGCACAAACCGTGTTTGATTTAGAGTTCTAACTGCATCTGTCAATATAGGAGAAAACGCAGTGAAACCTAAAAATTCAAACTGTTCCTGCAAACGAATGCTTCGACCTAGGAGAACGAAACTTGGGCGTCCAAGTTTGACTGGTGTACTGCTCATTACTTGAAAGTATCATGTAGGTCGGAAGAAAAAATATATGTTGTGATTTCAGGAGACTGTAGTTTTTTGGCAGCCTAACAACGCCTTTCAATGAGTGAGTTATTCGCCAGTCTCTGCTTAAGGCTACATCAAGTGGAAACAAACCTTAGAGATAGAACGTAGAACTATTGTATTGTGTCAAGTTTGAAGAAGCTAGCACAAACCGTGTTTGATTTAGAGTTCTAACTGCATCTGTCAATATAGGAGAAAACGCAGTGAAACCTAAAAATTCAAACTGTTCCTGCAAACGAATGCTTCGACCTAGGAGAACGAAACTTGGGCGTCCAAGTTTGACTGGTGTACTGCTCATTACTTGAAAGTATCATGTAGGTCGGAAGAAAAAATATATGTTGTGATTTCAGGAGACTGTAGTTTTTTGGCAGCCTAACAACGCCTTTCATTGAGTGAGTTATTCGCCAGTCTCTGCTTAAGGCTACATCAAGAGGAAACAAACCTTAGAGATAGAACGTAGAACTATTGTATTGTGTCAAGTTTCAAGAAGCTAGCCCAAACCGTGTTTGATTTAGAGTTCTAACTGCATCTGTCAATATAGGAGAAAACGCAGTGAAACCTAAAAATTCAAACTGTTCCTGCAAACGAATGCTTCGACCTAGGAGAACGAAACTTGGGCATCCAAGTTTGACTGGTGTACTGCTCATTACTTGAAAGTATCATGAAGGTCGGAAAAAAAATATATGTTGTGATTTCAGGAGACTGTAGTTTTTTGGCAGCCTAACAACGCCTTTCATTGAGTGAGTTATTCGCCAGTCTCTGCTTAAGGCTACATCAAGAGGAAACAAACCTTAGAGATAGAACGTAGAACTATTGTATTGTGTCAAGTTTCAAGAAGCTAGCACAAACCGTGTTTGATTTAGAGTTCTAACTGCATCTGTCAATATAGGAGAAAACGCAGTGAAACCTAAAAATTCAAACTGTTCCTGCAAACGAATGCTTCGACCTAGGAGAATGAAACTTGGGCATCCAAGTTTGACTGGTGTACTGCTCATTACTTGAAAGTATCATGAAGGTCGGAAGAAAAAATATATGTTGTGATTTCAGGAGACTGTAGTTTTTTGGCAGCCTAACAACGCCTTTCATTGAGTGAGTTATTCGCCAGTCTCTGCTTAAGGCTACATCAAGAGGAAACAAACCTTAGAGATAGAACGTAGAACTATTGTATTGTGTCAAGTTTCAAGAAGCTAGCACAAACCGTGTTTGATTTAGAGTTCTAACTGCATCTGTCAATATAGGAGAAAACGCAGTGAAACCTAAAAATTCAAACTGTTCCTGCAAAGGAATGCTTCGACCTAGGAGAACGAAACTTGGGCATCCAAGTTTGACTGGTGTACTGCTCATTACTTGAAAGTATCATGAAGGTCGGAAGAAAAAATATATGTTGTGATTTCAGGAGACTGTAGTTTTTTGGCAGCCTAACAACGCCTTTCATTGAGTGAGTTATTCGCCAGTCTCTGCTTAAGGCTACATCAAGAGGAAACAAACCTTAGAGATAGAACGTAGAACTATTGTATTGTGTCAAGTTTCAAGAAGCTAGCACAAACCGTGTTTGATTTAGAGTTCTAACTGCATCTGTCAATATAGGAGAAAACGCAGTGAAACCTAAAAATTCAAACTGTTCCTGCAAACGAAGGCTTCGACCTAGGAGAACGAAACTTGGGCATCCAAGTTTGACTGGTGTACTGCTCATTACTTGAAAGTATCATGAAGGTCGGAAGAAAAAATATATGTTGTGATTTCAGGAGACTGTAGTTTTTTGGCAGCCTAACAACGCCTTTCATTGAGTGAGTGATTCGCCAGTCTCTGCTTAAGGCTACATCAAGAGGAAACAAACCTTAGAGATAGAACGTAGAACTATTGTATTGTGTCAAGTTTCAAGAAGCTAGCACAAACCGTGTTTGATTTAGAGTTCTAACTGCATCTGTCAATATAGGAGAAAACGCAGTGAAACCTAAAAATTCAAACTGTTCCTGCAAACGAATGCTTCGACCTAGGAGAACGAAAGTTGGGCTTCCAAGTTTGACTGGTGTACTGCTCATTACTTGAAAGTATCATGAAGGTCGGAAGAAAAAATATATGTTGTGATTTCAGGAGACTGTAGTTTTTTGGCAGCCTAACAACGCCTTTCATTGAGTGAGTGATTCGCCAGTCTCTGCTTAAGGCTACATCAAGAGGAAACAAACCTTAGAGATAGAACGTAGAACTATTGTATTGTGTCAAGTTTCAAGAAGCTAGCACAAACCGTGTTTGATTTAGAGTTCTAACTGCATCTGTCAATATAGGAGAAAACGCAGTGAAATCTAAAAATTCAAACTGTTCCTGCAAACGAATGCTTCGACCTAGGAGAACGAAAGTTGGGCTTCCAAGTTTGACTGGTGTACTGCTCATTACTTGAAAGTATCATGAAGGTCGGAAGAAAAAATATATGTTGTGATTTCAGGAGACTGTAGTTTTTTGGCAGCCTAACAACGCCTTTCATTGAGTGAGTTATTCGCCAGTCTCTGCTTAAGGCTACATCAAGAGGAAACAAACCTTAGAGATAGAACGTAGAACTATTGTATTGTGTCAAGTTTCAAGAAGCTAGCCCAAACCGTGTTTGATTTAGAGTTCTAACTGCATCTGTCAATATAGGAGAAAACGGAGTGAAACCTAAAAATTCAAACTGTTCCTGCAAAGGAATGCTTCGACCTAGGAGAACGAAACTTGGGCATCCAAGTTTGACTGGTGTACTGCTCATTACTTGAAAGTATCATGAAGGTCGGAAAAAAAAATATATGTTGTGATTTCAGGAGACTGTAGTTTTTTGGCAGCCTAACAACGCCTTTCATTGAGTGAGTTATTCGCCAGTCTCTGCTTAAGGCTACATCAAGAGGAAACAAACCTTAGAGATAGAACGTAGAACTATTGTATTGTGTCAAGTTTCAAGAAGCTAGCACAAACCGTGTTTGATTTAGAGTTCTAACTGCATCTGTCAATATAGGAGAAAACGCAGTGAAACCTAAAAATTCAAACTGTTCCTGCAAACGAATGCTTCGACCTAGGAGAACGAAACTTGGGCATCCAAGTTTGACTGGTGTACTGCTCATTACTTGAAAGTATCATGAAGGTCGGAAGAAAAAATATATGTTGTGATTTCAGGAGACTGTAGTTTTTTGGCAGCCTAACAACGCCTTTTATTGAGTGAGTTATTCGCCAGTGTCTGCTTAAGGCTACATCAAGAGGAAACAAACCTTAGAGATAGAACGTAGAACTATTGTATTGTGTCAAGTTTCAAGAAGCTAGCACAAACCGTGTTTGATTTAGAGTTCTAACTTCATCTGTCAATATAGGAGAAAACGCAGTGAAACCTAAAAATTCAAACTGTTCCTGCAAACGAATGCTTCGACCTAGGAGAACGAAACTTGGGCATCCAAGTTTGACTGGTGTACTGCTCTTTACTTGAAAGTATCATGAAGGTCGGAAGAAAAAATATATGTTGTGATTTCAGGAGACTGTAGTTTTTTGGCAGCCTAACAACGCCTTTCATTGAGTGAGTTATTCGCCAGTCTCTGCTTAAGGCTACATCAAGAGGAAACAAACCTTAGAGATAGAACGTAGAACTATTGTATTGTGTCAAGTTTCAAGAAGCTAGCACAAACCGTGTTTGATTTAGAGTTCTAATTGCATCTGTCAATATAGGAGAAAACGCAGTGAAACCTAAAAATTCAAACTGTTCCTGCAAACGAATGCTTCGACCTAGGAGAACGAAACTTGGGCATCCAAGTTTGACTGGTGTACTGCTCATTACTTGAAAGTATCATGAAGTTCGGAAGAAAAAATATATGTTGTCATTTCAGGAGACTGTAGTTTTTTGGCAGCCTAACAACGCCTTTCATTGAATGAGATATTCGCCAGTCTCTGCTTAAGGCTACATCAAGAGGAAACAAACCTTAGAGATAGAACGTAGAACTATTGTATTGTGTCAAGTTTCAAGAAGCTAGCACAAACCGTGTTTGATTTAGAGTTCTAACTGCATCTGTCAATATAGGAGAAAACGCAGTGAAACCTAAAAATTCAAACTGTTCCTGCAAACGAATGCTTCGACCTAGGAGAACGAAACTTGGGCATCCAAGTTTGACTGGTGTACTGCTCATTACTTGAAAGTATCATGAAGGTCGGAAGAAAAAATATATGTTGTGATTTCAGGAGACTGTAGTTTTTTGGCAGCCTAACAACGCCTTTCATTGAGTGAGTTATTCGCCAGTGTCTGCTTAAGGCTACATCAAGAGGAAACAAACCTTAGAGATAGAACGTAGAACTATTGTATTGTGTCAAGTTTCAAGAAGCTAGCACAAACCGTGTTTGATTTAGAGTTCTAACTGCATCTGTCAATATAGGAGAAAACGCAGTGAAACCTAAAAATTCAAACTGTTCCTGCAAAGGAATGCTTCGACCTAGGAGAACGAAACTTGGGCATCCAAGTTTGACTGGTGTACTGCTCATTACTTGAAAGTATCATGAAGGTCGGAAGAAAAAATATATGTTGTGATTTCAGGAGACTGTAGTTTTTTGGCAGCCTAACAACGCCTTTCATTGAGTGAGTTATTCGCCAGTCTCTGCTTAAGGCTACATCAAGAGGAAACAAACCTTAGAGATAGAACGTAGAACTATTGTATTCTGTCAAGTTTCAAGAAGCTAGCACAAACCGTGTTTGATTTAGAGTTCTAACTGCATCTGTCAATATAGGAGAAAACGCAGTGAAACCTAAAAATTCAAACTGTTCCTGCAAACGAATGCTTCGACCTAGGAGAACGAAACTTGGGCATCCAAGTTTGACTGGTGTACTGCTCATTACTTGAAAGTATCATGAAGGTCGGAAGAAAAAATATATGTTGTGATTTCAGGAGACTGTAGTTTTTTGGCAGCCTAACAACGCCTTTCATTGAGTGAGTGATTCGCCAGTCTCTGCTTAAGGCTACATCAAGAGGAAACAAACCTTAGAGATAGAACGTAGAACTATTGTATTGTGTCAAGTTTCAAGAAGCTAGCACAAACCGTGTTTGATTTAGAGTTCTAACTGCATCTGTCAATATAGGAGAAAACGCAGTGAAACCTAAAAATTCAAACTGTTCCTGCAAACGAATGCTTCGACCTAGGAGAACGAAAGTTGGGCTTCCAAGTTTGACTGGTGTACTGCTCATTACTTGAAAGTATCATGAAGGTCGGAAGAAAAAATATATGTTGTGATTTCAGGAGACTGTAGTTTTTTGGCAGCCTAACAACGCCTTTCAATGAGTGAGTTATTCGCCAGTCTCTGCTTAAGGCTACATCAAGAGGAAACAAACCTTAGAGATAGAACGTAGAACTATTGTATTGTGTCAAGTTTGAAGAAGCTAGCACAAACCGTGTTTGATTTAGAGTTCTAACTGCATCTGTCAATATGGGAGAAACGCAGTGAAACCTAAAAATTCAAACTGTTCCTGCAAACGAATGCTTCGACCTAGGAGAACGAAACTTGGGCGTCCAAGTTTGACTGGTGTACTGCTCATTACTTGAAAGTATCATGTAGGTCGGAAGAAAAAATATATGTTGTGATTTCAGGAGACTGTAGTTTTTTGGCAGCCTAACAACGCCTTTCATTGAGTGAGTTATTCGCCAGTCTCTGCTTAAGGCTACATCAAGAGGAAACAAACCTTAGAGATAGAACGTAGAACTATTGTATTGTGTCAAGTTTCAAGAAGCTAGCCCAAACCGTGTTTGATTTAGAGTTCTAACTGCATCTGTCAATATAGGAGAAAACGCAGTGAAACCTAAAAATTCAAACTGTTCCTGCAAACGAATGCTTCGACCTAGGAGAACGAAACTTGGGCATCCAAGTTTGACTGGTGTACTGCTCATTACTTGAAAGTATCATGAAGGTCGGAAAAAAAATATATGTTGTGATTTCAGGAGACTGTAGTTTTTTGGCAGCCTAACAACGCCTTTCATTGAGTGAGTTATTCGCCAGTCTCTGCTTAAGGCTACATCAAGAGGAAACAAACCTTAGAGATAGAACGTAGAACTATTGTATTGTGTCAAGTTTCAAGAAGCTAGTACAAACCGTGTTTGATTTAGAGTTCTAACTGCATCTGTCAATATAGGAGAAAACGCAGTGAAACCTAAAAATTCAAACTGTTCCTGCAAACGAATGCTTCGACCTAGGAGAACGAAACTTGGGCATCCAAGTTTGACTGGTGTACTGCTCATTACTTGAAAGTATCATGAAGGTCGGAAGAAAAAATATATGTTGTGATTTCAGGAGACTGTAGTTTTTGGCAGCCTAACAACGCCTTTCATTGAGTGAGTTATTCGCCAGTCTCTGCTTAAGGCTACATCAAGAGGAAACAAACCTTAGAGATAGAACGTAGAACTATTGTATTGTGTCAAGTTTCAAGAAGCTAGCACAAACCGTGTTTGATTTAGAGTTCTAACTGCATCTGTCAATATAGGAGAAAACGCAGTGAAACCTAAAAATTCAAACTGTTCCTGCAAACGAATGCTTCGACCTAGGAGAACGAAACTTGGGCATCCAAGTTTGACTGGTGTACTGCTCATTACTTGAAAGTATCATGAAGTTCGGAAGAAAAAATATATGTTGTGATTTCAGGAGACTGTAGTTTTTTGGCAGCCTAACAACGCCTTTTATTGAGTGAGTTATTCGCCAGTGTCTGCTTAAGGCTACATCAAGAGGAAACAAACCTTAGAGATAGAACGTAGAACTATTGTATTGTGTCAAGTTTCAAGAAGCTAGCACAAACCGTGTTTGATTTAGAGTTCTAACTTCATCTGTCAATATAGGAGAAAACGCAGTGAAACCTAAAAATTCAAACTGTTCCTGCAAACGAATGCTTCGACCTAGGAGAACGAAACTTGGGCATCCAAGTTTGACTGGTGTACTGCTCTTTACTTGAAAGTATCATGAAGGTCGGAAGAAAAAATATATGTTGTGATTTCAGGAGACTGTAGTTTTTTGGCAGCCTAACAACGCCTTTCGTTGAGTGAGTTATTCGCCAGTCTCTGCTTAAGGCTACATCAAGAGGAAACAAACCTTAGAGATAGAACGTAGAACTATTGTATTGTGTCAAGTTTCAAGAAGCTAGCACAAACCGTGTTTGATTTAGAGTTCTAATTGCATCTGTCAATATAGGAGAAAACGCAGTGAAACCTAAAAATTCAAACTGTTCCTGCAAACGAATGCTTCGACCTAGGAGAACGAAACTTGGGCATCCAAGTTTGACTGGTGTACTGCTCATTACTTGAAAGTATCATGAAGTTCGGAAGAAAAAATATATGTTGTCATTTCAGGAGACTGTAGTTTTTTGGCAGCCTAACAACGCCTTTCATTGAATGAGATATTCGCCAGTCTCTGCTTAAGGCTACATCAAGAGGAAACAAACCTTAGAGATAGAACGTAGAACTATTGTATTGTGTCAAGTTTCAAGAAGCTAGCACAAACCGTGTTTGATTTAGAGTTCTAACTGCATCTGTCAATATAGGAGAAAACGCAGTGAAACCTAAAAATTCAAACTGTTCCTGCAAACGAATGCTTCGACCTAGGAGAACGAAACTTGGGCATCCAAGTTTGACTGGTGTACTGCTCATTACTTGAAAGTATCATGAAGGTCGGAAGAAAAAATATATGTTGTGATTTCAGGAGACTGTAGTTTTTTGGCAGCCTAACAACGCCTTTCATTGAGTGAGTTATTCGCCAGTGTCTGCTTAAGGCTACATCAAGAGGAAACAAACCTTAGAGATAGAACGTAGAACTATTGTATTGTGTCAAGTTTCAAGAAGCTAGCACAAACCGTGTTTGATTTAGAGTTCTAACTGCATCTGTCAATATAGGAGAAAACGCAGTGAAACCTAAAAATTCAAACTGTTCCTGCAAAGGAATGCTTCGACCTAGGAGAACGAAACTTGGGCATCCAAGTTTGACTGGTGTACTGCTCATTACTTGAAAGTATCATGAAGGTCGGAAGAAAAAATATATGTTGTGATTTCAGGAGACTGTAGTTTTTGGGCAGCCTAACAACGCCTTTCATTGAGTGAGTTATTCGCCAGTCTCTGCTTAAGGCTACATCAAGAGGAAACAAACCTTAGAGATAGAACGTAGAACTATTGTATTCTGTCAAGTTTCAAGAAGCTAGCACAAACCGTGTTTGATTTAGAGTTCTAACTGCATCTGTCAATATAGGAGAAAACGCAGTGAAACCTAAAAATTCAAACTGTTCCTGCAAACGAATGCTTCGACCTAGGAGAACGAAACTTGGGCATCCAAGTTTGACTGGTGTACTGCTCATTACTTGAAAGTATCATGAAGGTCGGAAGAAAAAATATATGTTGTGATTTCAGGAGACTGTAGTTTTTTGGCAGCCTAACAACGCCTTTCATTGAGTGAGTGATTCGCCAGTCTCTGCTTAAGGCATCAAGAGGAAACAAACCTTAGAGATAGAACGTAGAACTATTGTATTGTGTCAAGTTCAAGAAGCTAGCACAAACCGTGTTTGATTTAGAGTTCTAACTGCATCTGTCAATATAGGAGAAAACGCAGTGAAACCTAAAAATTCAAACTGTTCCTGCAAACGAATGCTTCGACCTAGGAGAACGAAAGTTGGGCTTCCAAGTTTGACTGGTGTACTGCTCATTACTTGAAAAGTATCATGAAGGTCGGAAGAAAAAATATATGTTGTGATTTCAGGAGACTGTAGTTTTTTTGGCAGCCTAACAACGCCTTTCATTGAGTGAGTTATTCGCCAGTCTCTGCTTAAGGCTACATCAAGAGGAAACAAACCTTAGAGATAGAACGTAGAACTATTGTATTGTGTCAAGTTTCAAGAAGCTAGCACAAACCGTGTTTGATTTAGAGTTCTAACTGCATCTGTCAATATAGGAGAAAACGCAGTGAAATCTAAAAATTCAAACTGTTCCTGCAAACGAATGCTTCGACCTAGGAGAACGAAAGTTGGGCTTCCAAGTTTGACTGGTGTACTGCTCATTACTTGAAAGTATCATGAAGGTCGGAAGAAAAAATATATGTTGTGATTTCAGGAGACTGTAGTTTTTTGGCAGCCTAACAAACGCCTTTCATTGAGTGAGTTATTCGCCAGTCTCTGCTCAAGGATACATCAAGAGGAAACAAACCTTAGAGATAGAACGTAGAATTATTGTATTGTGTCAAGTTTCAAGAAGCTAGCACAAACCGTGTTTGATTTAGAGTTCTAACTGCATCTGTCAATATAGGAGAAAACGGCAGTGAAACCTAAAAATTCAAACTGTTCCTGCAAACGAATGCTTCGACCTAGGAGAACGAAACTTGGGCATCCAAGTTTGACTGGTGTACTGCTCATTACTTGAAAGTATCATGAAGGTCGGAAGAAAAAATATATGTTGTGATTTCAGGAGACTGTAGTTTTTTGGCAGCATAACAACGCCTTTCATTGAGTGAGTTATTCGCCAGTCTCTGCTTAAGGCTACATCAAGAGGAAACAAACCTTAGAGATAGAACGTAGAACTATTGTATTGTGTCAAGTTTCAAGAAGCTAGCACAAACCGTGTTTGATTTAGAGTTCTAACTGCATCTGTCAATATAGGAGAAAACGCAGTGAAACCTAAAAATTCAAACTGTTACTGCAAAGGAATGCTTGACTAGGAGAACGAAACTTGGGCATCAAAGTTTGACTGGTGTACTGCTCATTACTTGAAAGTATCATGAAGGTCGGAAGAAAAAATATAATGTTGTGATTTCAGGAGACTGTAGTTTTTTGGCAGCCTAACAACGCCTTTCATTGAGTGAGTGATTTGCCAGTCTCTGCTTAAGGCTACATCAAGAGGAAACAAACCTTAGAGATAGAACGTAGAACTATTGTATTGTGTCAAGTTTCAAGAAGCTAGCACAAACCGTGTTTGATTTAGAGTTCTAACTGCATCTGTCAATATAGGAGAAAACGCAATGAAACCTAAAAATTCAAACTGTTCCTGCAAACGAATGCTTCGACCTAGGAGAACGAAAGTTGGGCTTCCAAGTTTGACTGGTGTACTGCTCATTACTTGAAAGTATCATGAAGGTCGGAAGAAAAAATATATGTTGTGATTTCAGGAGACTGTAGTTTTTTGGCAGCCTAACAACGCCTTTCATTGAGTGAGTTATTTGCCAGTCTCTGCTTAAGGCTACATCAAGAGGAAACAAACCTTAGAGATAGAACGTAGAACTATTGTATTGTGTCAAGTTTCAAGAAGCTAGCACAAACCGTGTTTGATTTAGAGTTCTACTGCATCTGTCAATATAGGAGAAAACGCAGTGAAACCTAAAAATTCAAACTGTTCCTGCAAACGAATGCTTCGACCTAGGAGAACGAAACTTGGGCATCCAAGTTTGACTGGTGTACTGCTCATTACTTGAATGTATCATGAAGGTCGGAAGAGAAAATATATGTTGTGATTTCAGGAGACTGTAGTTTTTTGGCAGCCTAACAACGCCTTTCATTGAGTGAGTTATTCGCCAGTCTCTGCTTAAGGCTACATCAAGAGGAAACAAACCTTAGAGATAGAACGTAGAACTATTGTATTGTGTCAAGTTTCAAGAAGCTAGCACAAACCGTGTTTGATTTAGAGTTCTAACTGCATCTGTCAATATAGGAGATAGGAGAAAACGCAGTGAAACCTAAAAATTCAAACTGTTCCTGCAAAGGAATGCTTCGACTAGGAGAACGAAACTTGGGCATCCAAGTTTGACTGGTGTACTGCTCATTACTTGAAAGTATCATGAAGGTCGGAAGAAAAAATATATGTTGTGATTTCAGGAGACTGTAGTTTTTTGGCAGCCTAACAACGCCTTTCATTGAGTGAGGATTCGCCAGTCTCTGCTTAAGGCTACATCAAGAGGAAACAAACCTTAGAGATAGAACGTAGAACTATT